>NW_027512522.1:300000-471092 GCF_048772815.1 Callospermophilus lateralis
CACCAACAGATAGTTCACTCACAATGCATTTAGGTGAGTTCACAATGTGTCCAGGCAAGTTCTGCAAGCAGTACAGGGATGGCTATTGCAGAAGCTGTAGATTGGTATTTTCTTTGTTTTCACCTGCACTGGGATGAAGATAGGAACTCTGGCAATAATGTCTAAAGAAAAAAAGTATGTAATATTCCAGAAGGCACTAAAAACAAAAAAAATATGTAACATTCCAGAAGGCACATCAAAAACCAAAATGGCCCAAAAACCAGTCATTGAGATGAAAGTCTCTCACTTTCCTCTGTAAGGTTCCTGACCTCCATCCATAAAATGAGAATAGGGATTTATTGGGTCAAATGAGTTCTTCAAAACCCTGCAGAGTGTAGCCAATGGGTTATTGGGTTTTTTCATTACTCCAATTCACATCAAGAATCTATACTCCACAGACAGTAGGCCTCAATTGGAGAAAGCAGAGCAGTATTAAAGTCAGGGTTATTTGATCACTCATGGTTCACAGAATGGGTGTCCAGGCCACCTGACTTTAGGCAAATGAGAGGAAAGGGAGATTATTTTGGACACTGTCTTGGGCTGTGCCCCTCAAGGAAATGTCAAGCCAGAGGTTATGATGAGTGTCTATATGGAAGAAGATGAGGGCCATTTGGGAGTGTTTTGGTTTTCATTGTGGTCATTTTATGTGGCAGTCGGAAAAGATGACTGGGTCCACCAGGGCTTGAACTCTGGTGTGATTCCTCTTAGAGACTGAGTTCTGGAACTGACCTCAGAGAAGTATTGCCATGATTTGTGTTGGATTTTAGGCGGCCACCCATGAAAGTTGCATTTGAAACTGAGATCTAGGCCCGGGGTGGCTTTCCACAGAGCACTGGGAATCTCAGACAGAATATCATATGATGTTATTTTGAAATACTTGCCAGACATAGTTTGAGAGCCAAAACACACATGGACCTCACATTGTAGACCTCAATTGGCCTGGGCTTCATGTGACTATTTGGCCACTCTTTGGAAAGTCTTGCCTGTGAGAGTTCTCCAGAACTTTCATTGAAATGAGCTTCCTCAACATTGAATAATTCCTGAAAGAATTGAAACAAATAATGCCTCCAACTTCATCCTTGTAAAATGGCTAGATAAATACCATGAAATTTTTGAAATTCGCATGATGAGGTGGCACTGGAGACCTTTGATGTCCTGTTGCTGATCATTAGTGTACCAGACAGTGCCCTTGATTGATTGGGTATAATGAAAGTGGTGTAGAACAGAGATGCCGGTTTAGATGGAGACTGCGGAGTAGTTGGCCCAGAGTTGTGGTGTGCAGGTGTGTGATAAAATATTTATGGTGGTGCCATGTGGATCCTGCCATTGACTTCCAAATGGCTTTTAGCTAACATGGTGCACCCAGCAGACCCTTATATGCAAAGGCATCTTGTTATATGGAGAGGTTTCAGGGAAATGTTCAGAATCAGGTTGCTATGGTCAAGGGGGCAAGCTATGTGGGATAGAAGCCGGGTTAGTGCGTTCTCCTGGAGACTCTAACCCAGCACATGTCACAGAACTCCCTCCAACACTGTGTCCCAGTTGAACTCCTTGTATTTCTTGAAGCAAATACCAAACTCCCAGTTCAGCACCAAGAAACACCATGAAAATTGGAGGATGACTAAATGGCTTCACAGTCCACATGGTTAGACACTTTGGCCCAGTGGCCTCTGTTTACCTACAAAGAGAGAATCAGCACTGGCCTCAGGTTCATTGGAAAATAAAGAAACCATGTTCTCCAGGTCACATAGATTCAGACCCAGCTTTGATGGTTTCACTACAAATGAAGACAAAGCTCCTGACAACAATATATATTTCAAGTGCCACACCTCAGAGGCAGATTCTCCAGAAAGTCTTTTTTCCTGCAGAGCTCATTGTTGTGGAGTGTTTACACAATCCCTTACTTCTGGAAACTCTCTACTGCTCCCAGGTTGAGAACACTGAGAATTTTCCATTCGAGATATGTATTCACAGATTTTCTACTCTTCTTCTCTAATTGTGTATCACTTGGGGCAAAGGTAATGTCAAGGCATTGTTCTAGGTGAGAGTGGGAAGATTATTGTGTAGCACATATTTGCATACACATTGGATACATTATCCTATTTTCCATTTGCAATACTGAATTTCTGACACTAACCCATACCCTACTAGACTCTGACTACTATCCTAAAATGATGGAGAAAAAGAAACCTAACAGAATAGAAATGCAGCCTTTTGTAGGAGGCATGGTGTATACTTGGATTTTCCTTCTCCTTTATCAAGGATATGTGTTATAAATCTAGTCAACTTTTCATTGTAATATTTCTCCATGAGTTTTCAAAGTTAACACATATGTAAATTCTGTCTCCTTTGCTCTGTAGCCTCTTTAGAACATGTATATTTTTATGCATATATAGACTCCTACCGGGTAACACACGTAAATTCTTGTGATCTCACTAACTTTGGAATATACAAATTATGAGAATAGATCACTTCCCCTAAATAATGATGGAACTGAAAATTCAAACTATGGGTGAGCTTCCTAGTGAACAACATCATACATAAATCCATGTTCAGTAAAATGAATATTTTTAGATATGTGGATGATATATATTTCTGATAAATTTCAATTGGCATATATATTGCTACATTTTATTGTTGTTGTGTGTATATGTATATATGTATATATATATATATATATATATATATATATATATATATAAATATACCAGATTTTCCAGATTTTCCAAAATATGAAATATAGGTGTCTTATTATACACTCCCTAAATTCATTCAAGTTCATGTATGCGATTTAAAATCAACATTTTACATGATTATCATCAGTCTGGCTGGGCACAATTCAGGAGCCAATTGTCAAAAGAAACAAACTTTATTTTTAGAACCACACAAGCCAAACAAAACAGCTTCTCAGGAAAAACCCTCAGAGCCCAACTGCCACCACAGTCTTCCCACAAGCCTCTCCCTCAACCACAAGCCTCCTCATTTTGAGGCCGATTGGCTGGGTCACATGGGCGGAGCCAAAAAAGTCCACCAATGAGCAGCTCTGTTGTCTGAAAGTGCAGGGAAACATCCCATTGAGCATCACCACAGAGGAGCCAATCAGCTAGATGTTGCTGGGGCCTCTGTCAGCCAATCATCCACTGGCAGTCTGAAAGGCCAGGGAAACAGCTCAATGAGCATCTGCAATGAGCATCACCGCAGAGGAGCCAATCAGCTAGATGTTGCTGGGGCCGCTGTGGAGCCAATCATCAGCCGGCAGCTGGAAGTTTGCTGGCAGCTGGAGGTTTCCTGGGGCCCCTTTGGCTGTGGCTCTCAACATCTCCCCCTCTCTGTTTAAACAACGAGCATGTGGCTTAGGGACCATGCCTGCCTTAGGTTGTGCAGTAGTACATATGGTATTTACTGGAGACCCTTGGCTGTGGCTATCAACAGGATTTGTATGTACCATTCACTGAAGTTAGTTTTCAGTACTAGGAAACAAATATATATTTCAGGTGGATAAATATTTCTGAGAAAAATCTTGTGAAAAGTTGATTATAAATCCACATACTTGAACATGAATGAGTTTAGGGAGTGTAAATAAGATACATATATTTCATATTTTGAAAAATCTGGAGAGAGAGAGAGTGTGTGTGTGTGTGTGTGTGTGTATACACACACAGACACATACAGATATTAAAATGTAGCAACATATATGCAAATCTAAATTCACCATGAAATATACATCAATCACAGATCCAAAAATATTCAATTTTCTTAACAGGGATTTATGTATAATGTTTTTCTACTAGGAAGCTCACCCATTATTTGAATTATCAGTTCCATCAGCGTTTAGGAGGAGTGATGTCTTCTCACAAATTGTATCTCCCAAGTCAGTCACCTCACAAGAATGTAGGTGTGACACCAGGTAGGATTTGATATGTGCATATAAAAATACATGTGCTGAATAGGCTACAGACAAAGGGAGACAGGAATTCACATATTTGTTAACTTTAAAAACACATGGAGATCTATTTCAATTAAAAATAGACTGGATTTATAACACCTGACATTTATCATGCAAAAGGCAAGATCAATTATACACCATGCCTCCTCTGAACTGCTTGTATTTCAATTCTGTTTGTGTTACTTTTCTGCATCATATTAGAATTAGTAGTCAGAGTCTAGTAGGGTATGGGTTCGTGTCAGGGATTCAGTATTTCGAATGGAAAATTGGAAAATGAATCCAATGTGTATGCAAATACGTGCTACACACAAAAAAATTCCCACTCTCATTCAGAACAATGGCTTGAAATAACCACGCCCCATGTAAGAAACAATTAGAGGAGAAGAGTTAGAAAATCTGTGAATACATATGTAGAATGGAAAATGCTCAGTAGTTCACAACCTTTGAGGTGGAAGAGACGTTTCCAAACCTTAGGGACAGGGTAAAACTCCACAAACATGGATCTCTGCTGGCCTAAACACTTCTGGAGATACTGACAATGAGGTTGGGTACTTGAAATATATGTTGTTTTCAGAAGCTTTAGCTTCCTTTGTAGTGAGACTATCAAACTTGGGTCTGCATTTTTGTGACCTGGAGGACATGAATTCTTATTGTCCAATAAACATGAGGCAGCAGTGTTGAATTCACTCTTTGTAACTAAACTGTGGCCAATGGGGGATAAGTGTCTCCCCGTCTGGACTTTGAAATCATTTGGTCATCCTCCACTTTTCGTGGTGTTTCTTGCTGCTGCAGTGGGTGTTTTGTATTTGGTTCATGACATACAAAAAGTTAAACTGGGACACAATGCTGGAGGGAGTCCTGTAACGTATGGTGTGTCAGGGTCTGCAGGAGAATGCACCAACCAGGCTTCTATCCCCCATTGCTTGCCCCCTTTACCATAGGAACTTGATTCTGAACATTGCCTGAAAACTCTCCATGTAACATTATGCCTTTACATACAAAGTTCTGCTAGCGGCACCATGTCAGTCACAAGCCATTTGGAAGCCAATGTAAGATCCACATGACCCCACCACAGATGTATTGTCACACACCTGCACACAACTGCTCTAGGCCTGCCATAAATACTGCTCTGCTTCTCCAATTTGAGGCCTACTTACTGTCAGGTATAGATTCTTTATGTGATTTGGCATCATGAGACATATATATATATATATATATATATATATATATATATATATATATATATATACAAAAAAACACACACAGACAATATATTAGCAATCAAATTTATCATGAAATATATATCCTCCACAGATGCAAAATTATTTCTTTTAGAACATGTATTTATGTATAATGTTGTTCTTCTAGGAAACACACCCCTAGGTTAAATTTTCAGTTCCAACAGAGTTTAACAGGAGTGATCACTTCTCACAAATTTTATTTGCCAAATTAGCCACCTCACAAAATGTAGGTGTGATACCAGGTAGTGTTCTATATGTGCATTTAAAAATACATGTGCTGAATAGGCTACAGAGAAAGGTAGATAGGTATTCACATATTTGTTAACATTAAAAACACATGGAGAACTATTTCAATTAAAAATTGACTAGATTTATAACACCTACAATTATTCATGCAAAAAACAAGTCCAACTATACACTATGATTCCTCTCAACTGCTTGTATTCCTATTCTGTTTGTGTTATTTTTCTCCATCATATTAGGAGTAGTAGTCAGAGTCTATTAGGGTGGGTATGCGTTAGTGTCAAGGATTCAGTATTTCGAATGGAAATATGGAAAATAACTCTAATTGGTATGCAAATATGTGCTACACAAAAATGTTCACACTCTCATCCAGAAGATTGCCTTGACATTACCTTAGTTCCAAGTAAGATACAATTAGAGGAGAAAAGTTAGAAAATCTGTAAATACATATCAGGAATAAAAAATGCTCAGGAGTTCACAAAGTTGTAGGTGGTAGAGGAGTTTCCAAAAGTAAGGGACAGGGTAAACACTCCACAAACATTGAGCTCTGCTTGTGTAAAGACTTCTTGAGAAACTCTCTGAGGTTGGGCTCTTAAAATACATGTTGTTGTTAGGAGCTTTAGCTTCCTTTGTTGTGTGACCATCAAATCTGGGTGTGCAAATATGTGACCTGAAGGACATTGTTTCTAATTTTCCAATGAAAATGAGGCAGCAGTGCTGAATACTCTTTTTGTAGTTAAACTATGGCCACTGGGGTGTAAGTGTCTCCCCGGGTTGACTGTGAAGCCAATTAGTCATGCTCCAATTTTCGTGGTGTTACTCCTTGGTGCACTGGGAGTTTGGTATTTGCTTCATGAAATACAAGGAGTTCAACTGGGACACAGTGCTGGAGGGAGTTCTGTCACGTGTGGAGGGACACAGTCTGCATGAGAATGCACCAACCAGGATTCTGTCTCACATAGGTTGCCCCTTTGTCCATAGCAACCTGATTCTGAACATTGCCCAGAAACCTATCCATATAACAAGATGCCTTTACATATAAGGGTCTGCTGGCTGTACCCTGTCAGTCACAAGGCAATTGGAAGCCAATGGCAGATCCACATGCCCCAACACACATGTTTTATCACACACCTTCACACCACTGCTCTAGGCCCACTAATGAACAGGCTCCAACATACTGGCATCACTGTTCTACACAATTTTCATGAAACCCAGTCAGTCAAGGCACTGTGAGATACACTCATGATCAGCAACAGGACATCCAAAAGTTTTCCAGTGCCACCTGGTCATGGGAATTTCAAAAGTTTCATGGTATTTATCAAGCCATTTTTTGAGGATAAAGTTGGAGGCTCTGTGTGTTTCAATTCATTCAGGAACCATTAAATGTTGAAGAAGCTCATTTCAATGAAATATCTTGAGAACACTCACAGGCAAGTCTTCCCAAAGAGTGGCCAAAAGGTCACATGAAGTCAGGCCCATTGAGGTCTACAATGTGAGGTCCATGTGTGTTTTGACTCTCAACAGTGGCTTTAAAGAATTTCAGAATAAAATCATGTGATATCCAGGCTGAGATTCCCAGTGCTCTGGGCAAAGCCACCCTGCACCTAGATCTCCATGCACCACAATTAATACCTGAGATCTAGGTTGCATGGCCTAGTAAAATCCAAACACAATTCATGACAATACTTCTCTTATGTCACTTCCAGAATTCAGTCTCTAAGGAGAATCATACCAGAGTTCAAGCCCAGGTGGACCCAGTCATCTGTTCCAAGCGCCAAACAAATTACCACAATTCAAAACAAAATGCTCCCACATGCCCCTTATCTTCTTCAATTTGAGGCCAAATGACTGTGGGGTTTAGATTCTTTATGTAAATTGGATTCATGTGAAAACCCAAGCACCTATGGGCTAAACTCTGCAGGGCTTTAAAGAACTCATTTGACCCAAAGGATCCCTATTTTCACTTGATGGATGTCAGGGCCATTAGAGAGGAAGGTGAGAGTCTTCATCCACAATAACTGCTCTTTTGACCATTTTGGTTTTGGATGCACCCATGGGATCTTTCTTTAGATCCATCAGGTGCTGAGAATCTAAGCCACAGCCTCACACAGGGCCAAGAGGCTGATTCAGACACATCTCTTTCCAAAGCAATTAAACAAAGAGCAAAACACACACAGACATTATGAAGTGGCAATATATATGCCAATTGAAATTCATGATGAAATATATATCGTCCACAGATCCAAAAATATTAATTTTACTGAACATGGATTTATGAATAATGTTGTTCAACTAGAAAGGTTACCCTTAGGCTGAATTTTATGATCCAATAGCATTTAGGAGGAGTGATCTCTTGTCATAATTTGTATCTGCCATGTCAGCCACCTCACAAGAATGTATATGTGATACCAGGTAGGATTCAATATATTTATATAAAAATACATGTGATGAATAGGCTACAGAGAAAAGGATACAGGAATTCACATATTTATTAACTTTAAAAACACAAGGAGAACTATTTCAATTAAAAATTAACTAGATTTATAACACCTACCCTACATAATGCAAAAGGCAAGTCCAACTATACACCATGCCTCTTTTGAACTGCTTGTATTTCTATTGTGTTTGTATGCACTGTGGGTTTCAAGAACCATTAAATGTTGAGGAAGCTCATTTCAATGAAACTCTGGAGAACTCTCATAGGCAAGGCTTCCCAAAGAGTGGCCAAAAGGTTAGATATAGCCAGGCCCATTGAGGTCTACAATGTGAGGTCCATGTGTGTTTTGACTCTCAACTATGGCTACCAAGTCTTTAAGAATAAAATCATGGGATATCTTTGCTGAAATTCCCAGTGCTCTGTGGAAAGCCACCCTCGGCCTTGATCTTAGTTTCCAAGGGCAACTCTCATGCTTGACCTCTTAAAATATCACCACAATTCATGGCAATACTTCTTTGAGTTCAGTTCCAGAAGTCAGTCTCTAAGGGGAATCACACAAGAATTCAAGCCCAGGTGGACCCAGTCATCTCTTCCAACCGTCACACAAATGACCACAATTAATACCAAAACACTCTCACATGGCCCTCCTCTTCTTCTATAAAGGCACTCATCATAACATCTGGCTGGATGTTTCCATGAGGGGCACAGCCCAAGACAGTGTCCCAAATAAGCTCACTTGCCACTCATTTGCCTAAATTCAGGGTGGCTTGGACACCCTTCTTGTGCACCAGGAGTGATCTGAAAGGGTAAAATAAATTGAAATTAAAGTGTAAAAGTTGAAGTGTAAAAGACCGGGTTTTGTAAAGTTTCTAAGCTGCAAGGCCTGAGTTAAAATGTAAAGGACCAGGTATTGTTAAGTTCCTATGCTACATGCAAAACCTGAAATTCCTGTAGCTTGTAGTACAATTCCGGACTGCCCAGTAAATATTCCCCCTGACCGCCTGGTTGTTTAATAACCTAGGACCCTGTGTGGCCTGGCACATAGGCATCGCAAGGCCTAAACCAATCTGTTTGAATGTGTACCTCGCTTTAGAACTCACCTATCACTCCTGCCTGACCTGTTCCTGCCAATGAATGAACTAATCATGTTTAGGAATTGTTGTTTGATTTTTCTGCGGTGTATGTTGATTTCTTAAAGGAGACTGTGATATATGTAAAGTCCCGCCCTCCCCAAAAAGTGTACTTAAGCACTGCTCAACCCCTGCTCGGGGCTCTGGGCTGCTCTCCCTTCTTGAGTGAGCACGTAGCCCCAGCATGCTGGATTGGATCCTCAATGAACGCCTTTTTCTGTTGCATGAGCCGCGTTCTCTTGGTGGTCTCTTCCTCCGACGTTCACCGGACCCTTACATTTGGTGCGTTGGCCGGTAATCACGCAGCATAGGACAAGGACATCCCAACAGACCCCTCTGGAGGTAAGTAAGTCGCTTCTTTTCATTTTTCCTTGTGATCACTCAGAGCTTTTTGTTCAGGTTCCATTTTTCCGTTTTTGGTTTTGGTTGGCAGAGTGGCTTCCAGCGGAGAACGTAAGTTCCCCCTGTCAGTGGTGGACAATCGTGTCCTAAAGCCACAGGCCATGTCCTTGCAAGGGATGCCTTGGAGGACTCGGGGACTGACGGATGTGCTCTCATTAGGTGAGGAGGGACGAATGAGCCCACATTAGGTGACTCTGCTGGCAACCCATCATATCTTGCTGACTACTTTTTTCTCTCAGGTTGAATTCACTGTCTGTCTTTGTGGTCTAACCCATCAGGTTTTGCCAGTTACTAGGTTCTAATCTTTACTTCTGAACTCGTGTTAAATGTTAACTGTGTGTACATGTTTGTGTCACGTTTGTATTGTCCTTGTCTCTGTTTGAGAAACTCTCATTATGGGACAAAGCCATTCCATGCCTCTGTCCTTGAAGCCATTCCTGGTACCTGCCTCCAATCCGACCCCTTCACCCAGGATCCTATCACTCAAACCTTCTACTCCTCCCCCTCTTCCCTCCATTCTCCCTGAGTCACAAGATTGTAGATCTTGGGGTTGTGAACAAACGGGAGCTGCATGATGGTCTTTGTGTGTCATTTTATCTGTGTTTCTGTTAAATGTGATGGCATTGTTTGGTCCGATGCAGAGTCCCGAGTTCCAACCTGCATGACATATGTGGAAGTTACTTTAGCTAAATTTTAAACTAATGCTTCTCCTATGAGGGACCAAAAGTCAATAGAACCGCCAGTTTTTCTGTTCTCACCTTTTCACCTCTCTTAGCTGTGCTTTAAAGAACTTTGATAAACTTTACTCCCCTTTGTTAAGCAAGATTACGGAAGCAGTGATTACTTTTCTTCCCGTAGTTGGATTGAGCATGACCACTGCAGAGGGAAATGTCTGGGGTCTAAGAACTTTGATATCTCGCTTAAACTTTTCTCAAAACCCTGTCCTCATTATTAAATTGGCATTAATTGGCTTTGGGATGGGAACCAAGCCTTCAGTCATAAATTTTGACACCCCAGAGGGAACTTTAAATAAACCCCACTCTGCCCTCTTGGGGAAGCCTAGCACTCAAAACAACTGAAGCAGAGAATGAAATTTTTGGGAGCTGACTACTGCAAAGTTGGGAGACATAGAATATGCCTGGTGCCTGGGGTCAAAGCAAACCAGAGGAACTAATCCTGTAAGTAAATGGTGAGGCTAAGGGACTCCCAGCAGCTGCCAGATCCATTTTGCTGTGGGGAACTCCCTTATTCCTTACGTGCACTTTAAGGATTTCTCCACCTCTGTTTACTTAACAAAAGGGACAATGAATGCATTAATATGTTGATATTATAGATTGTTTCTTGGGGATGATCTAGGGTGAATGTGTATCTAGAAATGATTTTTTTTTATTTTAGCCATCTGGTATCTAAATGGGTTTCTAAAGCATTGCACTATCTTACAGTTAAAAGTTGGGTTTAAACAATTGTTTAGTTTGATTTCAGGTAGTTCATGCTAGGAAACTTAAATACTTAGGGTAAAAAAAAAAAATAAAGAGTTTTAATTTTGAACTAGACAGCCTGAAAAAATTTCACTAGATATATCAGTGCATTAACTTGGGAAGAGATAATAAATTATGATATGGTATCTATTCCCATCAGTGTGTAAGATTTTAAAAAATGGTACTAAATTAAAACGTTGGTCTGGCTTATTGAAATGACATTAATTAGCAACAGTCTTGGAAATTTTTAAAGCTTAATTTCGGATACACATGGTAGCATGTGGTTCTTTTTAAAAATTTTTCAGCCAATTTAATTTAACTTAATACTATTAGAAACTTCATAACAAAGAAAGGGGCTTAATGATCCTATAGAAACTTCTTCTGATGGTGGCATTAATATTATCAAAAAATGATCCTATTTTCAGTTTTGTGTGAGCAAGTTTTTCTAGTGTAGAAAAATCTAAAGAAATAAAATTTTGAGAATTACATCTTAAACTTGCATCAAAATTTTCAACATCCAAACCTGAAAATTATGACTTATAGATAAATGCCTTAGGCGTGAGGTTTCTTCTCAGAATTCCAGTCTTTCCAGTTTTCCAGACCTCAGCCAGGACTTACTTTGATATGCAAATAAAAGAAGCCTGCAGCACTCAGCAGGAGACAGATAAAAAGAGTAAATGTGTCTTTTTACCTGAACTCAAACTAGACCTAACCAAAAAAGTATATAATATGGTATTTACTAATTACTGGCCAGTCATCATTTTTAGGACTCTTGCTTTTCTTAGATTCTGTATTTTTTTTTTTTTTGAGCTCATGATCTTGATTCTGCTGACGGGTTAATGTTTTCTGATCAGTTCTATTTTTGATCGACTCTGGAGTTTTCGACATTGCAATGGAGATTTCACCTGAAAAAAGCTACAAGGCCTTTACTATTGTGTTATGTGTTACATTTGTGTTACGTGTTGTATGTTGGTATGTCTGTATGTGTGTATGTCCATATATCATGCAGGGATATGACAATTGACAGATGAGGAGCGCTCATGAAAAATTTAAAAATGTATCCAAATGTCTTTGATTCACGTGATTTATATGTATTAATTCAAATTGGGTAAACAGATAAAAATAAAGATGTCTTTAAAATTAGGCCTATAAGTTTTCTAGGTTTTCAAAAAGGCCCTAATAAAATGTAGATGTCTATAAAATAATCTGCTTAAATTCAGAAATTGAAAAGCATTGTATTGAAATGTGAACAGAAAGAGGTTAGTAGATGGAAAAGAGAAACTAAAAGGTTCTAGATATAGATATAATAGAGGAAAAACGTGTTTCTGGATAAGAGAGTCTATATGATTAAGTAATTAAAAGGGTTTAAGTAAATAATAAAAAAAGGTGTGTGTAACTTGGTTATATGTGTAAGTTTTGAGCAAGTAATCTTAAAAAATTAAACAGCTGGTAAAACAAGTACTGTTTTTATAAAATTGTGCCATGTTATTTCTTTAAAATCTAAACTTGTTTAATACAAAACATCAATGTAATTGTGGTGTTAATGTGTTCATATCTTCCAGGTATACAAGTCTGTAAGGTAGAAGCTTGCAAAGACCATTGTATCAAGCTGGTGTTCTAAGGTTGTATGGTAATTCTAGGCTTAAAAGACAAACATGTTGGAGTGTTGGAGATTTATGTATATCATTTGTGTTCTATAATTGGACTTGTTATCAATAAGATATGTACAGTTCCATGTTACTTTTTACACTGAGATACAATCTAAAAGTATTTTTAACTTAATGAGAGCCAAATCTGTGAAGGTTTTATTGTAAACTCAAAGGTAATGCCCATTCATTTCCATGTGAAAACTGTTTTCTTCAGGCTTCACAAAGGGGTGGCCTGAGACAAAGACTTTCCTGATATTCAAGGCAACATAACAATAGGTAATCAAAAGGCCCAAAGCAGGGTTTCTCCACTGAGACTTTACTGGCTACACTGATATCTGAGTTTTCTGAGATGCTTGCCATTCCCTTCAGCTACCAGTACATGGCCATGTCACAGAGCTTGGAAGTGGTACATATATTTGACACAAAATCATGAGCCTATTCTGGAGAGTGGCCAGAATTCAGGAAGAAAACAGGAACGTAGGAAGATAGTTGGTGTTGCCCATTGATAAGGCAAGCCACACTCCATTCATAAATTGTGCCGGATGAATGCTGGGAAGTTTTCTCCTTGAGAGGATACACCCATTGAGGCATTATCTTTTCTAATGTCTACAACCACGAAAACAGTGGGATACACAGACCTAAAAACACTCGCCTTGTCAAAGGACTAACTAGAAACAGTCCACTCCAAACCAAACACACCCCCTTTCCTAACTATTCTCAGAACAAAAGAAAAAACCACAAACCCACACCCACAACCACAAAGGCACCTCCTTCCCCCAAGTGGGTCTGGAACTATCCAGAGTGTCCTCTGACTGGAGGGCCATACTATGTTCCCCAGAAATGGTCTGTCCTGTCTCAGATCTGGACTCCTTGGTCAACTCTGTGAAGTTGTCAGGAGCCAGCAGTGAGCCTCTACCTGTTTTCTCCGGAAGGGCCCCTCTTCAGAATTTTTCTGGAATTTGGCCATTCTCACATAAGTAGGTACCACAAAAGACTGACTCTGTCCTTGGAAAATCCAAACAAGTGAGAACACTGGAACTGGTGCTGGGACTGGGCCTGGGTGCCTAGCTTCCTGGAACCCAAATTTGGAGAGTTCCATCAACAAGGATGTGAGGTGAGGTCACTTCCTTTAGTAACTGAATGAGGTCACTGCCTTGGCAACCAATTTGTCCTAACATTTGCTTCCTAAGGTCTCATAACATGGAGGATGTCCCTACTTCCTGTGACACTTTCACAAGTTAGAATGGTAAGGAAACAATAGTCACCTGGGAACAGCTCTCCACACAGGCCTCTCCTCTACATTAAGAAGAGAGAATCTGATTCAGACACAACCCTTCATCCTGACCAGGCTGTTTGCCATGGAAGATGCCTTTTGCTCTCTCAGGTCCTTCATAGCTGCCTACATCTTCTCCAGGGATCATTTCTGCATGGAACTTTGAAGTTTTCAGCAGGTGGAAGATCCCCTGCATTCCTGTATTGTAAGACCAAATCTGTCCCTGCTTTTCTGAATACTTAGATTGAGGGAACAGTGTATGGTTAGGGTTAACAATATGTTCAATTAAAACCAAAATACTCCCACATGGCCCTCATATTCTTCCATGTAGACATTCATCATAACCTCTGGCTGGAGGTTTCCATAAGGGGCGCAGCCCAAGACAGTGTCCAAAATAAGTTTCCTTGCCCCTCATTTTCCTAAAGTCAGGGTTTCCTGGACACCCTTCCTGTAAACCAGGATTGATCAAATAGGCCTGCCAGTAATACTGCTCTGTTTCTTCATTTTGAAGCGTACTGACTGTGAGGTATAGATTCTTTATGTGATTTGGAGTCATGTGAGAACCCATCACTGCTGCAGGGCTTTGAAGAACTCATTTGTCTCAAAGGATCCCTATACTTACTTGATGGAGGTCAGGAACCTAACAGAGGAAGCAAGAGACTTCATCCACAATGACTGATCTTTTTGCCATTTTGGTTTTGGATGCACACATGTGATCTTTCTTTAGATCCTTCAGGTGCTGAAAATCAAAGCCACAGCCTCTCTCAGAGCCGAAAGGATGATTCAGACACATCCCTTTCCAAAGCAATTAAGCAAAGAGCCACAGGTGATGCTCATTCATTTCCAATTGAAAGCACTTTTCTTCAGGCTTCACAAACTGGTGGCCTGAGGAAAAGACCTTCCTGACATTCAGGTCAACAGAACAGTAGGTAAGCAAAAGGCACAAAGCAGGGTTTCTCTACTGAGCCTTTACTGGTCACACTGATATCCGAGTTTTCAGAGATGCTCCCAATTCCCTTCATCTATGCAGTACACGGCCATGTCACAGAACTCGACGGAGGTCCATATCTTGGACAAAAAAACATGAGCCTATTCTGGAGAGTGGCCAGAATTCAGGAAGAAAACAGGAACTAAGGAAAGAAGTAGGTGTTGTGCATATAAGGCAAGCCACAGTCCATTCATAAATTGGGAAGGATGTGTGCTGAGATGCTTTCTACTAGACAGGACACATCCATTGATGCATTCACTTTTCTAATATCTACAACCACGGAAAAAGTGGGATACACAAACATAGAAACACTCGCCAAGTCAAATGACTTACTAAAAACAGTCCACTCCAAACCAAACATACTGCCTTTCCTACCTATTCTCAGAACATGATAAAAAAACACAAATTCACACCCACACCCACAAAGGCACCTCCTTCCCCCAAGTAGGTCTGTGACTATCCAGAGTGTCCTCAGACTGATGGGCCTTACTCTGCTCCCTCGAAATGGACTGTCCTGTCTCAGATCAGGTCTCCTTTACCAACTCTGTAAAGTTTTCAGAATCAATCAGTGAGTCACTACCTGCTTTCTCAGGAAAGGCCCCTCTTCAGAGCTTTCCTGGCATTTAGCCATCCACACATCAGTATGTACCAAAAAGACTGACTCTGTCCTTGGTAAATCCAAACAAGTGAACCCACTGGGACTGGGACTGGGACTGGCTCTGAGTGCCTGGCTTCCTGGATCCCAAGTTCAGAGAGTTCCATCACCAAGGAAGTTAGGTAGGTCACTTCCTTCAGGAACTGAATGAGGTCACTACCTTGGTAACCACTTTATCCTAACATTTGCTTCCAAGGGTCCCACGAGAGAGAGGCTTCCCCTACTTCCTGTGTCACATTCACAAGATAGAATGGTATATCAACCATAGGCACATGTTAACAGCTCTCCACACAGACCTGGTTTGGTCCATCTTCTCTACTTTAAGAAAAGAGAGGCTTATTCAGACACATCGCTTCATCCTGACCAGGTATTTTACCAAGGAAGATTACTGTTGCTCTCTCAGGTCCTTCATAGCTGCCTACATCTTCTTCAGGGTTTATTTCTGCATGGAACTTGAGGTTCTCAACAGGTGGAAGATCCCCTACCTACCTGTATTATAACACCAACTCTGTCCCTGGTCTTTGTAAAGTTAAATTGAGGGAACAGTGCATGGTTAGGGTTAATAACATGTTCAATTTGGGTTAGGAATCATTCTGCGAGATGAATAATGGTATTGGGGACCTCCGATATTTACAAGCATATATAGGTGTAATATAAGTATGAATACAGAAATCTAGGAAAGATTTGAAACCCAGATGAACACTGGGCCCTTGATTGGGATACTTAGCTTTGAATTATTTCCGCAAAGTTGTCTCAAATAAATCGTTATACAATGGCATAGGACCTTGTACCTTGGATGACTGAATGAGGAAGAGATCCTCCAGACAAAAAGGGATAGTTCCAAAAGTTATTTAGATATAGGGTTTTGGTTAGAGAGTGAATGCAAATGTCAGCATATGTGAAGAGTCAGTCACAGTGATGAACTGGGGAAAATGTGTAGGAAAGCAGATATCAATAGAGACATTAGGAAATCAGGGAAAGTACAAAGTGAGTAATAGGATAAGACGTTTTTAACAGGGTTCAGTTTCAATATTTAATCTTAGGAAGAAACAAATATGTAGTCACCAATAGGAATGATATTTGAGATCATTAGTTAATCAGGACATGGATGTTGTTAGTAATACATGCTCACATTAAATTTAGGCTTTGGTACAATCATAAGGGTGTCCGTTGCATTTTTTGTCAGGAATATTACTGTGATGAAATGTAAATGTATATCAGGTGACTACAGTATTTCTTCAAACATTTCTGAAAGCAACATTTTAAGACTTATAAATTAGTATTGGGGACACAATTACGTGTACCCTGTGCCTATGATTATAAAGATGATGCCTTAATAGACCATACTGTAAATAAATAATATAACTTGATCAAACTTTAAATAATGGATTGAATTGATATCTGAAAATATATAGGAAATCTTATATTGATATACATAAGTTCAGTCTAACCAGTTATACATCTAATGGTAATTTTAGCATTATGGTTTATGATGAAGAGTGTGGGAGTTTTGCTTCAAAAATGATTATGGAAATCGAAAATAATGTGTTTGGAAATAATCTCATGAAAAGTACAGTCAAGAAACATGGAGGAATACATATATTCTGAAGCAGGAAGTAATTGCAAGTGAACAAAATGCGTACAGATTTGTTAACTTGTGGATGAAAAGTATTATCTTATAATGTCCATAAACTGAAGAAATAGTAATGTACCAGTGTTGAATAAAAATGAACTTCAAAATACACATCATGTCCCATAGGATTTTACTTGCATTGATGTTAAACTGGGTCAGTTACTGTACAAATATTAGGATTTGTAAGCACCTTTCACCTAAGTTAGTTTTCAGTACTGGGAAATAAATATGTATTTCATGTGGATGAATATTTCTGAGAATAATTTTGTGAAAATTTGATTATAAATCCACATATAGGAACATGAGTTAAATTAGTGAGTGTAAAATAAGACACATATATTTCATATTTTGAATAATCTGGAGAAAAAAATATATATATAAAGATACAAACACAGACATTAAAATGTAGTAATATGTATGCCAATCAAAATTCATCATGAAATATATATCATCCTCATATCCAAAAATATTCTTTTTACTGAGCATGGATTTATGTATAATTCTGTTCATCTAGGAAATTCACCAATATGTTGAATTTTCAGTTCCATCAGTATTTAGGGAGAGTGATCTCTTCTCACAATTTGTATCTTCCTAAAACAGCAAGCTCACAAGAATGTACGTGTGATACCAGGTAGCATACTAAATATGCATAATAAATTTCATGAGATGAATAGGGTACAGAGAAAGGGAGACAGAAATGTACATATGTGTTAACTTTAAAAACTCATGGAGAAGTATTACAATGAAAAGTTGACTAGATTTATAACACATTCACTTGATAAAGCAGAAGGCAAGTTCTAGTATACACCATGCCTCCTATGAACGGCCTGTATTTCTATTCTGTTAGGTTTCTTTTTCTACATCATATTAAGATTAGTAGTCAGAGTCTAGTAGGGTATGGGTTAGTGACAGGGATTCAGTATTTCTAATGGAAAATAGGAAAATGAATCTAATGTGTATGCAAATATTTGCTAGACAAAAATCTTCCCACTGTCCTCCAAAACAATGCCTTGATATTTCCTTTGCCACAAGTAATACACAATTAGTGGAGAAGAGTTTGAAAGTCTGTGAATATATATCTGGAAAAGAAAATGCTCAGGAGTTCACAACCTTGGAGGTGGTAGTGGAATTTCCAAAAGTAAGGTACAGGGTAAACACTCCACAAACATGGAACTCTGGTGGCCTAATGAGTTGTTGAGAAACTGCCTCTGAGTTTGGGCCCTTGAAAAATTTGTTGTTGTCAGGAGCTTTAGCTTCCTTTGTATTGAGACCATCAAACCTGGGTCGGCATCTATGTGACCTGTATGACATGGTTCCTTATATGCTATTGAACATGAGGCAGAAGTTCTGAATTTTCCCTTTGTTAGTAAACTGAGGACACTGGGGTCTAAGTGTCTAACCATGTGATCTGTGAAGCCATTTGGTCATACTCCACTTTTCGTGGTGTTTCTTACTGCTGCACTGGGAGTTTGGTATTGGCTTCACATAATACAACGAGAAAAACTGGGACACAGTGCTAGAGGGAGTACTCTCACGTGTAGTGGATGAGGGTCTGCAGGAGAATGCACCAACCAGGCTTCTATCCCAAAAAGCTTGCACCCATGTCCATAGCAACCTGATTCTGAACATTGCCCTGAAACCTCTCCATATAACAAGGTCCCTTTACTTGTAAGGTTCTGCTGGCTGCACCATGTCAGTCACAAGTCATTCGGAAACCAATGGCAGAACCACGTGTCCCCACGACAGATGTTTTATCATATACCTGCCCACCACTGCTCTGGGCCCAGTAGTCAGCAGGCTCCAACTTTCTGGCATCTCTGTTCTCACCATTTTCATGAAACCCAGTCGATCAATGCAATGTCTGGTACACTCGTGATCAGCAACAGATATCCAAAGGTTCTCCAGTGCCACCTGTTCATGGGAATTTAAAAAATTCATGGTATTTATATAGCCAATTTTCAAGGATGAAGTTGGAGGCACTGTGGCTTTCAATTTATTCAGGAACCATGAAATGGTGAGGAAGATTATTTCAATTAAAGCTCAGGAGAACTCTCAGAGGCAAGGCTTCCCAAAGAGTGGCCAAAAGGTCACATTAAGCCAGGCCCATTGAGGTCTACAATTGAGGTCCATGTGTGTTTTGACTCTCAACAATGGCTGCCACGTCTTTCTGAATAAAGTCAAGTGATATCCTGCCTGAGATTCCCAGTGCTCTTTGGAAAGCTATCCTGGGCCTAGATCTCAGTCTCCAAGGGCAACTCTCATGTGTGGCCTCCTAAAATCCCAACACAATTCATGTCAATACTTCTCTGAGTTCATTTCCAGAACTCAGTCTCTAAGGGGAATCACTCCAGAGTTCAAGCCCATGTGGACCCAGTCATCTCTTCCAACTACCACACAAATGACCACAATTAAACCAAAACACTCCCACATGGCCCTCATCTTCTTCAATATAAACTCTCATCATAACCTCTTGCTGGAGGTTTCCATGAGGGGCGCAGCCTAAGACAGTGTTCAAAATAAGCTCATTTGCCCCTTATTTGCCTAAATTCAGGGTGGCCTGGAAACCCTTCCTGTGAATCAGGTGTGATCAAATTGGCCTGCCATTAATACTGCTCTACTTCTCCAATTTGAGGCCTACTCTCTGTGGGGCATAGCTTCTTTATGTGAATTGGGGTCATGAGAAAACCCAAGCACCTATGGGCTACCCTCTGCAGGGCTTTGAAGAACCCATTTCAGTGAGTCTAGGAGTTGGACCAAAAGTTCTTTAGATATAGGGGTTTTGTTAGAGAGTGAATGTAAATGTCAGCATATTTCAAGAGTCAGTCACAGTGATGAACTGGGGAAAATGTGTAGGAAATCAGATATCAATAGAGACATTAGGAAATCAGGCAAAGTACAAAGTGAGTGATAGGATGAGACATTTTTAACAGGGTTCAGTTTCAATATTTAATCTTAGGAAGAAACAAATATGTACTCACCAATAGGAATGATATTTGAGATCATTAGTTAATCAGGACATGGATGTTGTTAGTAATACATGCTCACTTTCAATATAGGCTTTGGTACAATCATAAGTGTGTCCGTTGCATTTTGTGTCAGGAATATTACTGTGATGAAATGTATATGTATATCAGGTGACTAGAGTATTTCTTCCAATATTCTTAAAGCAATATTTTAAAGACTTATAAATTAGTATTTGGGATACAAATAGGTATACCATCGGTCTATGAATATAGAGATGATGCCTTAATAGACCATACTGTGAATAAATAATATAACTGGTTCAAACTTTAAATAATGGATTGAATTGATATCTGAAAATATATAGGAAATCTTATATTGATATACATAAATTCATTCTAACCAGTTATACATCTAATGGTAATATTAGCATTATGGTTTATCATGAAGAGTGTCTGAGTTTTGCTTCAAGAATGTTTATGGAAATCAAAAATAATGTGTTTGGAAAGAATCTCATGAAAAGAACAGTCAAGAAACATGGAGGAATACATGTGTTCTGAAGTAGGAAGTGATTGAAAGTGAACTAAATGCCTATAAATTTGTGAAATTGTGGATGAAAGAATATATCCTATTATGTCCATAAACTGCAGAAATAGTAATGTATCAGTGTTGAATAAAAATGAACTTCAAAATACACATCATGGTCCCATAGGTGTCTACTTGCATTGATGTGAAACTGGGTCAGTCACTGTGGAAATATTACGATTTGTATGCACCATTCACTGAATTTAGTTTTCAGTACTAGGAAATAAATATGTATTTAAGGTGGATGAATATTTCTAAGAATTATTTTGTGAAAATTTGATTATAAATCCACATACACACACATGAGTAAATTTAGAAAGTGTATAATAAGACACATATATTTCATATTTTGGAAAATCTAAAGAGTAGATATCTATATCTATATAGATAGATAGATAGATAGATAGATACTCACATACACAGACATTAAAAGGTAGCAATATATATGCCATTCGAAAATCATAATAAAATAGATATCATCCACGTATCCAAAAATATTCATTTTACTGAACATTTATTTATGCATAATATTGTTCATCTAGGAAATTCACCCATAGGTTGAATTTCCAGTTCCATCAGTATTTAGAGGGAGTGATCTTTTCTCACAATTTGTATCTTCCAAAATAAGCGAGCTCACAAGAATGTACATGTGATACCAGGTAGAATTCTAAAGATGCATTAAAAAATACATGTGATGAATAGGCTACAGAGAAAGGGAGACAGAAATTTACATATGTGTTAATTTTAAAAACTCATGGAGAAGTATTACAATGAAAAGTTGACTATATTTATAACACATACCGTTGATAAAGCCGAAGGCAAGTCCAAGTATACACCATGCCTCCTATGAAAGGCCTGTATTTCTATTCTCTTAAGTTTCTTTTTCTCCATCATATTTGGATTAGTAGTCAGAGTCTAGTAGGGTATGCGTTAGTGTCAGGGATTCAGTATTTCAAATGGAAAATATGAAAATGAATCTAATGTGTATGCAAATATGTGCTACACAAAAATCTTCCCACTCTCATCCAGAACAATGCTTTGACATTACCTTCGCCCCAAATAAGACACAATTAGTGGAGAAAAGTTAGAAAATCTGTGAATACATATGTGGAAAGAAAAATGCTCAGGAGTTCACAAACTTGTAGGAAGTAGAACGGGTTACAAAAAGGGAGAGGGTAAACACTCGACAAACATGGAGCTCTGCTGGCCTAATGACTTTTTGAGAAACTGCCTCTGAGGTCGGGCAGTTAAAATATATATTGTTGTCAGGAGTTTTAGCTTCCTTTGTAGTGAGACCATTAATTCTGGGTCTCCATCTATGTGACCTGGATGACATGGTTTTTTGTTTTCTAGTGAACATGAGGCAGCAGTGCTGAATTCTCTCTTTGTAGGTAAACTTTGGCCACTGGGGTCTAAGTATCTAACTGTGTTGTCTGTAGAGCCATTTGGTCATTATCCACTTTCGTGGTGTTTTTTACTGCTGCACTGTGAGTTTGGTATTGGCTTCACGAAATACAAGGAGTTCTACTGGGACACAGTGCTGGAGGATGTACTCTCACGTGTGGTGGGTTAGTAAAATGCACCAGTGAGGCTTCAATCCCACATAGCTTTTCAACTTGACAATAGCAACCTGATTCTGACCTTTGGCAGGAATCCTCTCCATATAACAAGATGCCCTTACATAGAAGGGTCTGCTGGCTGTACCATGTCAGTCACAAGTCTTTCTAAGCCAATGGCAGATCCACGTGGCCCCACCACAAAAGTTTTTTTCACACACCTACACTCCTCTGCTCTAGGCCCACTAGTCTGCAGGCTCCAACTTTCTGGCATCTATGTTCTACACTTTTTTCATGAAACCCAGTCAATCAAGGCACTGTCTGGTACAATCATGATCAGGAACAGGACATTCAGAGGTTCTCCAGTGCAACCTGGTCATAGTAATTTCAAAAAATTCATGGTATTTATCTAGATATTTTTCAATAATGAAGTTGGAGGCACTGTGGGATTTAATTTATACAGGAACCATTAAAAGGTGAGGAATCTCATTTTAATGAAAGCTCTGGAGAACTTTCACAGGCAAGGATTCCCAAAGAGTGGGCAAAAGGTCACATGAAGCCAGGCCCATTGAGGTCTACAATGTGAATTCCATGTGTGTTTTGACTCTCAACTATGGCTGACAATCTTTCAAAATAAAATCTTGTGATATCCTGGCTGAGATTCCCAGTGCTCTGTGGAAAGTCACCCTGGGCCTAGATCTCAGTTTCCAATGGCGAATCTCATGCGTGGCCTCCAAAAATCCCATCACAATTCATGGCAATACTTCTCTGAGTTCAGTTCCACAACTCAGTCTCTAAGGGGAATCACAACAGAGTTCAAGCCCAGGTGGACCCAGGCATCTCTTCCAATTGCCACACAAATGATGACAATTAAAACCAAAACACTCCCACAGGGCCCTCTTCTTCTTTTATATAGACACTAATCATAAACTCTAGCTGGAGGTTTCCATGAGGGGCACAGCCCAAGACAGTGTCAAAAATAATCTCCCTTGCCCCTCATTTGCCTAAAGTCAGGGTGGCCTGGACAACATTCCTGTGAAACAGAAGTGATCATATAGGACTGCTGTTAATACTGCTCCACTTCTCAAATTTGAGGCCTACTGACTGTGGGGTATAGATTCTTTGTGTGAATTGGAGTCATGAGAAAACGCAAGCACCTATTGTCCAGCCTCTGCAGGGCTTTGAAGAACTCATTTGACACAAATGATCCCTATTCTCACTTGATGGAGGTCAGAAATATTACAGAGGCAGGCGAGAGGCTTCATCCAATATGACTGATCTTTTTTCCATTTTGGTTTTGAATGCCCACATGGGATCTTTCTCTAGACCCATCAGGTGCTGAAAATCTAAACCACAGGCTCACACAGGGCCAAGAGGCTGATTCAGACAAATCTTTTTCCAAAGCAATAAAGTAAAAAGCCACAGGTGATTCCCATTCATTTCCATTTGAAAACTCTTTTCTTCAGGCTTCACTAAGGTTTGGCCTGAGGCAAAGACCTTTCTGACATTCAGAGCAACAGAACAATAGGTAATCAAAAGCCCCCAAGCAGGGTTTCTCCTAGGAGACTTTCCTGGTTACTCTGATATGTGAGTTTTCTGAGATGCTCGCCATTCTCTTCAGCTATCCAGTACATGGCCATGTCACAGAGCTTGGAGGTGGTACGTATCTTGTACAAAAATACATGATACTAATCTTGAGAGTGGCCAGAATTTAGGAAAAAAATGAGAACTTAGGTAGATAGCAGGTGTTGCCCATGGATGAGGCAAGCCTCAGTCCATTCATTAATTGGGAAGGATGCATACTGGGAAGTTTTCTACTAGACAGGACACACCCAATGAGCTATTTTCTTTTCTAATATCTACAAAGAAAAACACAATGGGATACACAGACACAGAAACAGTCTCCTTGTCAAATGACTTACTAGAATCAGTCCACTCCAAACCAAACAAACCTCCTTTTTTACCTATTCTCAGATCATGTGAAAAAACCACAAACACAAACCAACACCCACTAATGCACCTCCTTCTTCCAAGTAGGTCTGTGACTATCTGGAATGTCCTCTGACTGGTAGGACATACAATGTTCCCCAGAAATGGCCTTTTTGTCTCAGATCTGGTCTCCTTGGTCAAATCTGTGAAGTTGTAAGGACGCAGTGGTGAGCCAATTTCTATCCTCTCAGGAAAGACCCCTCTTCAGAGCTTTCTTGGTATTTGGCAACCCTTACATCAGTAGGTACCAAGAAAGACTGACTCTGTTCCTGGAAAATCCAAAGAAATGAGCCCACTGCGACTGGGACTGGGACTGGCTCAGGGTGCCTTGCTTCCTGGATCACAAAATTCAGAGAGCTCCATCACCAAAGAAGTGAGGTGAGGTCACTACCTTCAGAAAATGAATGAGGTCACTGTCTTGGCCACCACTTTGTCCTAACAGTTTCTTCCTATTGTCTCCTGACATGGAGGCTGCCCTACTTCCTGTGATACTTTCTCATGTTAGAATGGTATAGAAACCATAGTCACCTGGGAACAGCTCTCCACACAGGCCTGGTTTGGTCCATCTTCCCTACATTAAGAATAGAGAGGCTGACTCAGACACATCTTTTCATCCTGACCATGTTTTTTGCCATGGAATATGACTTTTGTTCTCTCAGGTCCTTCATAGCTGCCTGCATCTTCTCCAGGGATCATTTCTGCATGGATTTTGAGGTACTCAGCAGTTGGAAGATCTCCTAACTTCCTGTATTGTAATACCAACTTTGTCCCTGCTCTTCTGTAAAGTGAGATTGAGAGAACATTGTATGGTTAGGATTAATAGCATGTTCAATTTGGGTTGGAAATTATTCTGCTGGATGAATAATGGTATTGGGAACCAGCGATATTTATAAGAATATAGAGGTAGAACATAAGTATGAAAACAGAAATCTAGGTAATATTTGAAGCCCAGAAGGATTTGGACCCTTGATTGGGATCCTTAGCTTGAGTTATGTTTTGCACCGAGGTCTCAGTTAAATTGATATACAATGGCATAAGACCCTGTACCTCAGATGATTAAATATAGAAGAGATCATCCAGTCAAAAAGGGATTGTGTGTAGGATTAGGAAGATAGTCAGTAGGTTTAGAAGGAAGAGTGAGTCTAGGATTTGGACCAAATGTTCTTTAGCAATAGGGTTTTGGTTAGAGAGTGAATATAAATGACACCATATGTGAAGAGTCAGGCACAATGATGAACTGGGGAAAATATGTAGGAAAGCAGACATCAATAGAGACATTAGGAAATCAGGCAAAGTATAACGTGATAGGATTAGACATTTTCAACAGGGTTGAGGTTGAATACATAATCTTAAGAAGAAACCAATTTGCAGTCACCAATAAGATTGACATTTGAGAGCATTAGGCAACCTGGACATGGATATATTTAGTAATCCATGTTCACATTCCATTGAGGCTTTGGTACAATCATAAGGGTGACCTTCGCATTTCGTGTCCAAAATATTACTGTGATAATATGTATATGAAGATCAGGTGACATGAGTATTTCTTCCACCATTTCTGGGGGAAATATTTTGAAAAGATAAAAATTAGTACTGGGGATACTAATCGGCTTACCCTGTGTTGATGAATATAGAGATGATGCATTAATAGACCATACTGTGAATAAATTATATGACTGGTTCCAAATTTAAATAATGGATTGTATTGATATCTGAAAAAATAGAGGAAATCATTTATTGATATACATACATTCATTCCAACCACTTATATATCTAATGGTTATATTAGGGTTACCATTTATCATAAATAGTGTGTGAGTTTTGCTTCAAAAATGATTATGGAATCGAAAATAATGTCTTTAGAAAGAAGTCTAGTGAAAAGACCAGTCAAGAAACATGGAGAAATATAAGTGCTCTGAAGGAGGAAGTGATTGAAAGTGAACCAAATGTTTATAAATTTGTGAACTTGTGAATGAAAGGATATAATTTATGATGTCTATAAACTGAAGAAATAATAACGTACCAGGTTTGATTAAAATGAACTTTAATAAACACATCATATCCAATAGGAATCTACTTGCATTGATGTTAAACTTGGTCAGTTACTGTAGAAATATTAGGATTTGTAAGCACCCTTCCCTGAAGTTAGTTTTCAGTACTAGGAAACAAATATTTATTTCAGTGGATGTATATTTCTGAGAATAAACTTTTTAAAAGTTGATTATAAATCCACATATATGAATATGAATGAATTCAGGCGGTGTATAAGAAGACACATATATTTTATATTTTGGTAAATCTGGAGAATATATATATATATATATATATATATATATATATATATATATATATAGACACACAAACACACACATTATAATGTAGCAATATATATGCCAATTGAAATTCATCATGAAAAATAACTCATCCGCATATCCCAAAATATTCATTTTACTGAACATGAATATGTGTATAGTGTTGTTCATCTAGGAAGCTCACCCATGGGTTGAATTTTCAGTTAAAACAGCGTTTAGGGGGAGTGATCTCTTCTCACAATTTGTATCTGCCAAGTCAGCCACCTCACAAGAATGTATATGTGAAACCAGGTAGTATTCTATTTGTGCATATAAAAATACATTTGCTTAATAGGCTACAGAGAAAGGGAGACAGGAATTCACATTTTTCTTAACTTTAAAAACACATAGAAAATTATTTCAACAAATAATTGACTAGATTTATAACTCCTACCTTATATCATGCAAAAGGTAATTCCAACTATACACCATGCTTCTTCTGAAATGCTTGTATTTCTATTCTGTTTGGGTTATTTTTCTCCATTATATTAGGATTAGTAGTCAGAGTTTAGTAGGGTATGGGTTAGTGTCAGGGATTCAGTATTTCAAACAGAAAATTGGAAAATGAATCCAATGTGTATGCAAATATGTGCTACAAAACAATCTTCCCTCTCTCATCCAGAACAATGACTTGACATTCCCTTTGCCCCAAGTAAGTCAGAATTAGAGGAGAAGAGTTAGAAAATCTGTGAATATATATTTAGAATGGAAAATGCTCAGGAGTTCACAACCTTGGAGTTGATAGAGCAGTTTCCAAAAGTAAGTGACATGGTAAACACTCCACAAACATGGAGATCTGCTGGCCTAAACACTTCTTGAGAAATTGCCTCTGAGCTTGGGCACTTGAAATATATGTTGTTTTCAGGAGCTTTAACTTCCGATGTAGTGAGACCATCAAAGCTAGGTCTGCATCTATGTGACCAGGAGGACATGGTTTCTTATTTTCCAATGAACATGAGGCAGCAGTGCTAAATTCTCTCTTTGTAGCTAAATTGTGGCCACGGGGGCTAAGTGTCAACCCATGTGGACTGTGAAGCCATTTGGTCATCCTCGACTTTTCATTGTGTTTCTTGCTGCTGCACTGGGAGTTTGGTATTTGCTTCATGAAATACAAGGAGTTCAAGTGGGACACAGTGCTGGAGGGAGTTCTGTCACGTGTGGTGGGTCATTGTCTGCATGAGAATGCACCAACTAGGCTTCTATCCCACATAGCTTGCCCCTTGACCATAGCAACCTGATTCTAAACATTGCCGTGAAAAATCTCCATATAACAAGATGCCTTTATATAGAAGGGTCTGCTGGCTGCACCGTGTCTGTGTCAAGGCATTTGAAAGTCAATGGCAGATCCACAGGCCCAACCACAGATGTTTTATCACACACCTGCACACCACTGCTCTAGTCCCACTACACATCAGGCTCCAACTTACTGGCATCTCTGTTCTACACCATTTTCATGATACCTAGTCAATCAAGGCACTGTCTGGTATACTCATGATCAGCAACAGGACATCCAAAAGTTCTCCAGTGCCACCTGGTCATGAGAATTTCTAAAAATTCATGGTATTTATCTAACTATTTTTCACAGATGAATTTGTTGGTACTGTGGGTTTCAATTCATTCAGGATCCATTAAATGTTGAGGAAGCTCATTTTACTGAAGGATCTGGAGATCTCTCACAGGCAAGGCTTCTCAAAGAGTGGCCAAATTGTCACATGAAGCCAGGCCCATTGAGGTCTCCAATGTGAGCTCCATGTGTGTTTTGACTCTCAACGATGGCTGCCAGGTCTTTCAGAATAAAACCTGTGATATTCTAGCTGAGATTCCCAGTGCTCTCTGGAAAGCCTCTCTGGGCCAAGATCTCAGTTTCCAAGGGCGACTCTCATGCGTGGCCTCCTGAAATCCCAACAGCATTCATGGCAATACTTCTCTGAAGTCAGTTCCAAATCTCATTCTCTAAGGGGAATCACACCAGAGTTCAAGCCCAGGTGGACCCAGTCATCTCTTCCAACTACCAAACAAATGACCACAATTAAAACCAAAACACTCCCACATGGCCCTCATCTTCTTCCATATAAACACACATCATAACCTCTGGATGGAGTTTTCCATGAGGGGCACATCCAAACCAGTGCCCAAAATAAGCTCCCTTGCCCCTCATTTGCCTAACATCAGGGTTGATTGGACACGCTTCCTGTGAACCAGCAGTGATCAAATAGGCCTGCGGTAAATGTTCCACTTCTCCACTTTGAGGCCTTCTTACTGTGGGGTTTAGATTCTTTTTTTTCTAAATTTTTTTGGAAATTTAATTGGAAAGTTAAAAAAATTGTTTTGCAGAATATTAAATTTCTAATGGCAAAGCCTTCACCTTGTTTGTGAAGGAAACCTTGATGCCTTGCCAATCTGGTTATATGGAGACACTCAAAATTTTCTGTTACATACTACATGGATGAATGGCTAAAGCACATAGTTTTTTAAAACTGAAAGGCAGATACCAGCAAGTAAGATAACAAATAAAAGACAATTTTATTAAAAAATAAAGTTGTTATATGACTCAAATATTGGAAATTCAATTCTTTTTTTTTGGTTGTTCAAAACATTATAAAGCTCATGATATATCATCTTTCATACATTTGACTTAATTGGGTTATGAACTCCCATTTTTACCCCAAATACAAATCACAGAATCACATCAGTTACACACTCACGTTTTTACATAATAGCATACTAGTTATTGTTGAATTCTGCTACCTTTCCTATCCCCTACTATTCCCCCTCCCCTCCCATCTTCCCTCTCTACCTCATCTGCTGTTGTTTAATTCTCTCCCTTGTTTTCCCCTCTTTAGCCTCACAACCTCTTATATGTAATTTTGTGTAACATTGAGTAGTCTCCTACCATTTCCATATAATTTTCCTTCTCTCTCCCTTTCTCTCCCCCCACTCATCTCTGTTTAGTTTTAATATTTTTCTCATGTTCTTCCTCCCTGTTCTGTTCTTATTTGCTCTCTCTATATAAAAGGAAACATTTGGCATTTGTTTTTTTAAGGATTGGATAGCTTCGCTTAGCATAATCTATTCTAATGCCATTCATTTCCCTGCAAATTCTATGATTTTGTCATTTTCAGTGCTGTGTAATACTCCATTGTGTATAGATGCCACATTTTTATTATCCATTCGTCTGTTGAAGGGCATCTACTTTGGTTCCACAGTCTAGTTATTGTGAATTGTGCCGCTATGATCATCGATGTGGCAGTATCCTTATACTGCTCTCTATTAAGATCCTCAGGGAAGAGTCTGAGAAGGGCGATATCTCGGTCAAATGGTGGTTCCATTCCCAGCTTTCCCAGGAATCTCCATACTGCTTTCCATATTGGACTCTCCAATTTGCAGGCCCACAAGCAGTGTACAAGTGTACCCTTTACCCCACATCCTCACCAACACTTATTGTTGTTCGACTTCATAATGGCTGCCAATCTTACTGGAGTGAGATGGTATCTTAGAGTGGTTTTGATTGCCTTTCTCTGACTGCTACAGATGGTGAGCATTTTTTCATGTACTTGTTGATTGATTGTATGTCCTCCTCTGTGAAGTGTCTGTTAAGATCCTTGGCCCATTGTTGATTGGGTTATTTGTTATCTCATTGTTTAATTGTTTTGAGTTCTTTGTATATTCTAGATATTAGGGCTCTATCTGAAGTGTAAGGGGTAAAAATTTGTTCCCAGGATGTAGGCTCTCTATTTAACTCTCTTATTGTTTCTCTTGCTGAGAAAAAACTTTTTTAGATTAAGTAAGTCCCATTTGTTTATTCTTTTTATGAACTCTTGGGCTATGGGTGTCCTATTAAGGAATTTGGAGCCCAACCCCACAGTATGTACATCGTAGCCAACTTTTTCTTCTATCAGACGCAGTGTCTCTGATTTTATATCTGGCTCCTTGATCCATTTTGAGTTAACTTTTACGCATTGTGAGAGAAAGGGATTCCGTTTCATTTTGTTGCATATGAATTTCCAATTGTCCCTGCACCATTTGTTGAAGATGCTATCCTTCTTACATTGCATGCTTTTAGGCCCCTTTTCAAATATAAGAAAGTTGTAATTTTGTGGATATGTCTCTGTGTTCTCTATTCTGTACCATTGGTCCATCTGCCTGTTTTGATACCAGTACCACACTGTTTTTGTTACTATTGCTTTGTAGTACAGTTTGAACTCTGGATTCACATTTCCTGCTTAGAATTGCTTTCGCTATTCTGGGTCTTTTGTTGTTCCATATGAAATTCATGATTACTTTATCTATTTCTACAAGAAATGCCATTGGGTTTTTGATTGGCATTGCATTAAACATGTAGAGAACTTTGGGTAATATCGCCATTTTGATGATGTTATTTCTGCCTATCCATGTACAGGGCATATTTTTCCATCCTCTAACATCTTCTTCTATCTCTCTCTTTAGGGTTCTGTAGTTTTCATTGTATAAATCTTTCACCTCTTTGGTTAGGTTGATTCGCAAGTTTTTTATTTTCTTTGAGTATACTGTAAATGGAGTGGTTTTCCTCATTTCCATTTCAGAAGTTTTGTTGCTGATATACAGGAATGCCTTTGATTTATGCGTGTTGATTTTATATCCTGCCAATTTGCTGAATTCATTTATTAACTCTAGCAGTTTCTTTGTAGACCCTTTTGGGTCTGTTAAATATATTATCATGTCATCCACAAATAGCGATAATTTAAGTTCTTCTTTTCATATTTTTATGCCTTTAATTTCCTTTGTCTGTATCATTGCTCTGGATAGTATTTCAAGAACTAAATTAAATAGAAGTGGTGATAGAGGGCATCCCTGTCTTGTTGCAAATTTTAGAGGGAATACCTTCAGTTTTTTTTTTTTTTCCATTTAGGATGATGCTAGCCTGAGGTTTAGCATATATATCTATTACCATGTTGAGGTAAGTTCCTGTTATTCCTAGTTTTTATAGAGTTTTAAACAAAAAGGGATGCTGTGCTTTGTAGAATGCTTTTTTTGCATCTATCGAGATGATCATATGGTTCTTCTCTTTAAGTCTATTGATGTGATGGATTACATTTATTGATTTCCGTATATTGAACCAGCCTTGCATCCCTGGGATGAATCCCTCTTGATCATGAAGCACAATTTTTTTAAATGTTTGTTTTTTATTTGCCAGGAGTTTATTGAGAATTTTTGCATCCAAGTTTATTAGAGATATTGGTCTGTAGTTTTCTTTCTTTGAAGTGTCTTTGTCTGGTTTTGGGATCAGGGTGATGTTGGCCTCATAGAATGAATTTGGAAGAACTCCTTCTTTTTCTATTTTTTGAAATAGCTTGAAAAGTATTGGTATTAATTCATCTTTGAACGTTTTGTAGAACTCTGCTGTATAACCATCTGGTCCAGGGCTTTTTTTTGGTTGGTAGTCTTTTGAAGGTTTCTTCTATTTCTTCCTTTGTTATTGGTCTATTTAAATTGTGTGAGTCTTCCGGACTCAAACTTGGCAGATCATATGATATAAGAAATTTATCAATATCTTCATTATCTTCTGTTTTATTGGAATATGGGGTTTCAAAATACTTTCTAATTATCATCTGAATTTCTGTAGTGTCTGTTGTGATGTTGCCTTTTTTTATCCCATATGTTAGTAATTTGAGTTCTCTCTCTACTTCTTTTCATTAGCATGGCTAAGGCCCTGTCGATTTAATTTATTTTCAAAGAACCAACTTTTATTTTTTCAATTTTTTTGTTTCAATTTTGTTGATTTCTCCTCTAATTTTAATTATTTCTTGTCTTCTACTACATTTGTTGTTTTGCTTTTTTTTTCTAGGTTTTTGAGATGTAGTGTGAGATCATTTATTTGTTGTTTTTTTCTTTTTTTTTTTTTTTGAGGAAAGAATTCCAAGAAATGAATTTCCCTCTTAAAACTGCTTTCATTGTTTTCCATAGAATCCGGTATGTTTTGTCTGTATTGTCATTTGTCTCTAAGAAATTTTTTATCTCCTCCTTTATGTCTTCTGTAACCCATTGATCATTCAGTAACATATTGTTCATTTTCCATGTGATGTAGAATTTTTCCTTCCTTCTTCAATCATTAATTTCAAGTTTCATTCCATTATGATCAGATATGGTGCATGGTATTATCTCCATACTTTTATATTTACTAAGAGTTTCCTTATAGCATAATATATGGTCTATATTTGAGTAGGACCAATGTGCTGCTGAGAAGAACATGTATCCACTTTATGATGTTTGATATATTCTATATATGTTGGTTAAGTCTAGGTTATTGATTGTGCTATTAAGTTCTATAGTTTCTTAATTCAGATTTTCTCTAGAGGATCTGTCCAATGGCGAGAGTTGTGTGCTGAAGTCACGCGTAATTATTGTGTTATAGCCTATATGACTCTTGAAGTTGAGGAGAGTTTGTTTTATGACTTTGCACCACCATTGTTTGATGCATACAAATTGATAATTGTTATGTCTTGTTGGTTAATGGTGCCTTTTAACAGTATATAGTGTCCTTCTTTATCACTTTTGATTAACTTAGGTTTTAAGTTGATTTTAATCGATATGAGTATGGCCACTCCCTCTTGCTTCCGAGGGCCAACAATGGCTTCAAAGTCTTTCAGAATAAAATCATGTGATTTCCTGGCTGAGATTCCCATTGCTCTGTGGAAAGCCACCTTGGGCCTAGATCTCAGTTTCAAAGGGTGACATTCATGCTTGGCCTCCTAAAAACCAACACAATTCATTTCAATACTTCTATGAGGTACATTCCAGAACTCAGGCTCTAAGGGAAATCACACCAGAGTTCAAGCCCAGGTGGACCAAGTCATCTCTTCCAACCCCCACACAAATGACCACAATTAGAACAAAAAAACTCCCACATGGCCCTCATCTTCGTCCATAAAGACCCTCATCAAAAGTTCTGGATGGAAGTTTTCATGATGGTCGCAACCAAAGACAGTTTCCAGAATAAGCTCCCTTGCCTCTAATTTCCCTAAAGTCAGGGTGGCCTGGACACCCTTCCTGTGAACCAGGAGTGATCAAAAAGTCCTGCCATTAATTCCGCTCTGTTTCTATAATTTGAGGCTTACTGAATGTCAGGTATAGATTTTTTATGTGATTTGGAGTCATGAGAAAACCCAAGCATATCTGCAGAGCATTGAAGAATTCATTTGACAAAAAGGATCCCTATTCTCACTAGAAGGGGGTCAGAAACCTAACAGAGAAAGGCAAGAATCTTCATCCACAATGACTGCTCTTTTTGCCATTTTGGTTTTGAATGCACACATGGGATCTTTCTTTAGATCCATTAGGTGCTGAGAATCTAAGCCACAGCCTCACACAGGGCCAAGAGGCAGATTCAGACAAATCCCTTTCCAAAGCAATTAAGCAAAGAGCCACAGGTGATGTCCATTTATTTCCATTTGAAAATTTTTTCTTCAGGCTTCACAAAGGGGTGGCCTGAGGCAAAGACCTTCCTGACATTCAGGGCAACAGAACCCTTGATTGGTATACTTAGCTTGAATTATGTTCTGCACCGAGGTCTCAGATAAATCGATATACAATGGCATAGGACCGTGTACTTCGGATGATTGAATGTAGAAGAGAACATCCAATCAAAAAGGGATAGTCTGTAGGATTAGGAAGATAGTCAGTAGGTTTAGGAAGAAGAGTGACTCTAGGAGTTGGACCAAAAGTTCTTTAGCAATAGGGTTTCAGTTAGAGAGTGAATGTAAATGTCAGCACATGTGAAGAGACAGTCACAATGATGAACTGGGAAAAATATGTAGGAAAGCAGATATCAATAGAAAGATTAGGAAATCAGGCAAAGTATAAAGGGAGTGATAGGATTAGACATTTTCAACAGGCTTGAGGTTGAATATATAATCTTAGGAAGAAACAAATATGTAGTAATCAATAGGATTGACATTTGAGAGCATTAGGCACCCTGGACATGGATGTTTTTAGTAATCCATGGTCACTTTCCATTTAGGCTTTGGTACAATCATATGTGTGACCTTTGCATTTTGTGTCCAGAATACTACCGTGATAAATTGTATATGTAGATAAGGTGACATAAGTATTTCTTCCACCATTATGGGGAGTAATATTCTGGAAACTTATAAATTAGTACTGGTGATACAAATAGGTGTACCTTGTGTTGATGATTATTGAGATGTTGCAGGAATAGACCATATTGTGATAAAGTATATAACTAGTTCCAACTTTAAATAATGGATTGAGTTTGCATCTGAAAATATATTGGAAATCTTATATTGATATATATACAATCATTCCAACCAGTTATATATGTAATGGTAATATTAGGGTTACGGTTTATCGTGAAGGGTGAGTATTGCTTCAAAAATGATTATGGAATCAAAAATAATGTGTTTAGAAAGAAGTCTAGTGAAAAGACCAGTAAAGAAACATGGAGGAATACATGTGTTCTTAAGTAGTAAGTAAATGAATGTGAACCAAATGCCTATAATTTTGTGAAGTTGTGGATGAAAAAATATATCCTATGATGTCCATAAACAGATAAAATAGTAATATACCAGTGTTGAATAAAAATGAACTTCAAAATACACATCATGTCCCATAGCAATGTACTTGCATTGATGTTAAACTGGGTCAGGTACTGTGGAAATATTAGGATTTGTATGCACCACGTACTGAACTTAGTTTTCAGTAGTAGGAAACAAATATGTATTACAGGAATATAAATATTGCTGAAAATAATCTTGTAAAGATTGGATTTTGAACCCACATACATGAATATAAATGAATTTAGGGAGTGTATAATAAGACACATATTTTTCATATTTTTTTAAAATATATATATATATATATATATATATATATATATATATATATATATATATATATATATTTTTTTTTTTTCCAGATTTAAAAAAAATACACAAACACACACACACACACACACACACACATGCACACATACACACACACACACATTAATATTTAGCAATATATATGCCAATCGAAATTCATCATGAAATATAATTCATCCACATATCCAAAAATATTCATTTTACTGAACATGGATTTATGTATAGTGTTTTTCACTAGGAAGCTCACCCATAGGTTGAATTTTCAGTTCCATCATTATTTAGGGAGAGTCATCTGTTCTCACAATTTTATATTCCAAAGTCAGGGAGCTCAAAAGAATGTCCGTGTGATACCAGGTAGGATATTATATATATGCATAAAAAATACATGTGCTGAATAGGATACAGAGAAAGGGAGACAGGAATTTATATATGTGATAATTTTAAAAAATCATGGAGAAATATTACAATGAAAAGTTGACTAGATTTAAAACACATACTCTTGATAATGCAGAAGGCAAATAGAAGTATACACCATGCTTCCTATGAAAGGCCTGTATTTCTATTCGGTTAGGTTTCTTTCTCTCCATGATATTAGGATTAGTAGTCAGAGTCTAGTAGGGTATGGGTTAGTGTCAGGGATTCAGTATTTCAAATGGAAAAAAGGAAAATTAATCTAATGTGTATGCAAAAATGTGATACACATAAATCTTCCGTCTCTCATCCAGAACAATGCCTTGACATAACCATCGCTAAAAGTAAGACACAATTAGAGGAGAGGAGTTAGAAAATCTGTGAATTTATGTGGAATGGAAAATGCTCAGGAGTTCACAACACTGGAGGTGGTAGAACAGTTTCCAAAAGTAAGGGAGAGGGTAAACAATCCAGAAACATGGAGCTGTGCTGGCCTAAAGACTTCTTGAGAAACTTCCTCTGAGGTTGGGAACAAGAAATATATGTAATTGTCAGGAGATTTAGCTTCGTTTGTAGTGACACCATGAAATCTGGGTCTGCATCTATGTTACCTGGAGAACATGGTTTCTTATTTTCCAATGATCATGAGGCAGCGGTGCTGAATTCTCTCTTTGTAGGTAAACTGAGGCCACTGGGCTGAAGTGTCTCCCATGTGGACTGTGAAGCCATTTGGTGATCCTCAACTTTCCAGGGTGTTTCTTACTGCTGCACTGGGAGTTTGGTACTTGCTTCACGAAATACAAGGAGTTCAACTGGGATAAAAATGCAGGAGGAGTTCTGTCATGTGTGGTTGGTCAGGGTCGCGAAGAGAATGTACGAACCAGGCTTCTATCCTACATAGCTTTCCCCTTGACTATAGCAACCTGATTCTGAACATTGCCCTGAAACCTCTCCATATGACAAGATGCCTTTACATATAAAGGTCTGCTGCCTGCACCATGTCAGTCGCAAGTCTTTCAAAGCCAATGGAAGATCCAGGTGGTCCTACCAAAAATATTTATTTACACACCTGCAGTCCACTTCTCTACGCTCACTACTCAGCAGGCTCCAAATTACTGGCATCTCTGTTCTACACCATTTTCACGAAACCCAGTCAATCAAGGCACTCTTTGGTACACTCATGATCAGCAACAGGAAATCCAAAGTTTATCCAGTGCCACCTGGTCATGGGAATTTCAGAAATTTCATGGTATTAATCTAGTCATATTTCAAAAATGAAGTTAGAGGCACTGTGGGTTTCAATTAATTCAGGAACCATTAAATGGTGAGGAAGCTCATTTCAATGAAAGCTCTGGAGAACACTCACAGAAAAGCCTTCCAAAAGACTGGCAAAAAGGTCACATGAATCCAGACACATTGTGGTCTACAATGTGAGGTCCATATGTGTTTGGACTCTCAACTAGGGCTGCCAAGTCTTCAAGAAGTAAATCATGTGATATCCTGGCTCAGAATCTCCGAGCTCCGTGGAAAGCCATCCTGGGCCTAGATCTCAGTTTCCAAAGGCGATTCTCACGCGTGGCCTAGTAAAATCCCAAGAGAATTCACGGCAATACTTCTCTGAGGTCAGATCCAGAACTCATTCTTTAAGGGGAATCACACCAGAGTTCAAGCCCAGGTGATCCCAGTCATCTCTTCCAACTACCACACAAATTACCACAATTAAAACAAGAACACTCCCATATGGCCCTCATCTTCTTCCATATTGACACTCATCATAATTTGGCTGGATGTTTAAATGAGGGGCGCAAGACAGTGTCCAAAATAAGCTCCTTTGACCCTCATTTGCCTAAAGTCAAGGTGGCCTGGACACCCATCCTGTGAACCAGGAGTGATCAAATAGGCCTGCCATTAATACCGCTCCAATTCTCCAATTTGAGGCCTACTGACTGTGGGGTTTAGATTCTTTATGTGAATTTTAGTCATGATAAAACCAAACACCTATGGGCTAGCCTCTGCAGGTTTTGAAGAACTCATTTGACCCAAAGGATCCCTATTTTCACTTGATGGATTTCAGGAACCTTACAGAGGAAGTCAAGAGACTTCATCCCAATGACTGATCTTTTTGCCATTTTTCATTTGGATGCAAACATGGGAACTTTCTTTAGATCCATCAGGTGCTGAGAATCTAAGTCACAGCCACACACAGGGCCAGGGGGCTGATTCAGACACATCCCTTTTCAAAGCACTTAAGAAAAGAGCCACAGGTATGCCCAATCATTTCCATTTGAAAACTGTTTTCTTCAGGCTTCAAAAAGGGGTGGCCAGAGGCAAAGACCTTCCTGACATTCAGTGCAACAGAACAATTGGTAAGCAAAAGGTCCAAAGCAGGGTTTCTCCACTGAAACTTTCCTGGTCACACTGATATCTGAGTTTTCTGAGATGCTCCCCATTACCTACAGCTATCCAGTACATTGTTATGTCACAGAGCTTTGAGGTGGTAAATATCTTGGACACAAAACCATAGGCCTATTCTTGAGATTGGCCGGAATTCAGGAAGAAAACAGGAACTTAGGAAGATAGCAGGTGTTGCACATCAATAAGGCAAGCTACAGTCCATTCATAAATGGGGCAATATGAATGCTGAGAAGCTTTCTACTAGACAAGACACATCCATTCATGAATTCTCTTTTCTAATGTCTACAACCACGGACACAGTGAGATACACAGACAGAGAAACACTCGCCATGTTAAATGACTTACTAGAAACAGTCCACTTCCAAAGAAACAAACTGACTTTCCTACCTATTCTCAGAAAATGAGACAAAACCACAAACCCACAACCACACCCACAAAGGCACCTTCTTCCCCCAAGTAGGTCTTTGACTATCCGGAGTGTCCTCTGACTTGTAGGCCATAATATGTTCCCCCAAAATAGCCTGTCCTGTCTCAGATCTGGTCTCCTTGGCAAACTCTGTGAACTTCTCAGGAGCCAACGGTGAGCCACTAACTGCTTTCTCAAGAAAAGCAACGCTTCCGAGCTTTCCTGGCATTTGTTCTTCTCACGTCTGAAGGTACCAAGAAAGACTGACTGTCCTTGATAAATTCAAATAAGTGAGACCACAGGGATGGGGACTGGGACTGGCTCTGTGTGCCTGGCTTCCAGGATCCAAAGTTCAGAAAGTTCCATCACCAAGGAAGTGAGGTGAAGTCATTTCCTTCCTGAACTGAATGAGGTCCCTGTCTTGGCAACCACTTTGTCTTAACTGTTGCTTCCAAGGGTCCCATGAGATTGAGGCTGCCCCTACTTCCTGTGACACTTTCACAAGTTAGAATGGTATATCAACCATAGGCACCCAGGAATAGATCTCCACACAGGCCTGTTTTGGTCCATGTTCTCTACATTAAGAAGAGAATCTGATTCAGGCACAACCTTTTATCCTGACCGGGTTGTTTGCCATGGAAGATGACTTTTGCTCTCTCAGGTCCTTCATAGCTGACTACATCTTCTCCAGGGATCATTTCTGCATGGGCCTTTGAGGTTCTCAGCTGGTGGAAGTTTCCCTACATTTCTTTATTGTAAAATCAACTCTTTCCCTGCTCTTCTATAAAGTTAGATTGAGGGAACAGTGTATGATTATGGTTAAAAACATGTTTGATTTGGGTTAGAAATCATTGTGCTGGATGAATAATGGTATTGGGAACTTGCTATGTGTATAAGAATATATAGGTGTAATATATGTATGAAAAAAGAAATCTAAGTATGATTTGAAGGCCAGAAGGGCATTGGGCCCTTGTTTGGGATATGCAGCATTGAATTATGTTCTGCAGAGATGTCTCAGATAAATCGATATACAATGGCATAGGTCCTTGTACCTTGCATGAATTAATGTAGAAGAAACATCCAGTCAAAAAGGGATAGCCGGTAGTGAAAGGTTAATAAAATAGGTACTTGTAATTTCCTGTTTTTCTGTATGCTTAACAAAACACTGTTGAAATCTTGAGAAATGTTTGCTAATCTTGTTCTAGAATGTACTGTTCCCAACTGCCAAACTGCAGAATGTACTGCCTCACTCGGTGTCACGCGAACCGCCCACTCACCCTTACACATCAGTAAACTTACCTCCCTTCCCTCTCCAAGAAATGTATGTAAGCTCTGCATAAGCTGTTCTCAGAGCTCTCTGATCTATTTAAGTTAGCTGTGAGCCCCAGCAAGCTGGACCCAAAAAAAAACCCTTTGCTGTTGCATGAGACAGTCTCTTGGTAGTCTCTTCCTCCGACACTCGCCTGACCTTTACATATTGAGGTTCCACCGAGTTCTGGCAGTGGCAGATGAGAGACCCCCAACGGGCTCCTCTCGGAGCAAGTAAGGCGCCTCTTTCTGGTTTCAGGTGTCATGTTAGGGCTTGGCAAAATTGCTGGCGATGAAGAGCCTGGGGTCTCTCCGACGGTGGCTGAGAGACGTGTCACAGAGACATAGGGCACCTCCCTGGGGGACCCCGCAGAGGACTCGGAGAATCAAGGAACAATTGCTTCATCGACTCAGTGATATTTTGTTTTAGATTAGGAATTGCCATCCTATCGGTTTTTGCCGGCTACGCATTCCTGGTCTCAGTGTTGGACGTCCATTGCCTGTCTTCATGGTCTTGTCTTATCTGTGTCATGTGACTTTGCTTTTACTGTTTGTGTGCCTTTCATTATGGGACAGAGCACTTCAATGCCTCTGTCCCTGACCCTTGATCACTGAACCAAAGTCCGCTTAAGGGCTCAGTATCTTTCTTTTTTTAGTAAAACGCTAGACCTGGCAGACTCTCTGTGCCTCAGAATGGCCCATTTTGGAGTCGTATGGCCCCTAGAAATATCTTTCTACTTCCCACTAATTTAAAAAGTCAGAGATATTGTCTTTCAGCCAGGGCCACATAGCCATCCTGATCAACAGCCATATATCTTAACTTTGCCGACCTCTGCAAATCTCCTCCTCCATGGGTGAAGCCTTTCCTTGCCCATGCCTCTGCTCATACTCCTTCCCCCATGATCTCTCAAACCCTCACCTATTCCACCTCCTCCACCCTCTGTTCTCCCTGAGTCACAAGATTTGACTCTACTGGACTCTTCTTCCCCTCCTTATCCACTGCCCTCGTCCCCTAACACACAACACACTCTAAGTGATTCCCCTGCTTCTGACTAAGCCTCTCTACCATTGGAGGAAGCTAAGCCGGTAATAGGATCTGATAATGGACTGATGTTCATGGCCCAGGTAAGTCAGGGGTTAGCCAGGAACCTGGGGATTAATTGGAAGTTATATTGTGCTTATACACCCCAGAGTTCAGGACAAGTAGAAAGAATGAATAGAACAATTAAAGAGACCTTAACGAAATTAAGCTTAGAGACCAGCATAAAAGATTGGACTATGCTCCTGACTTATGCAATGTTTCATGCAAGAAAAAATCCTTCTGTTTCTTTGAGTAGCCTTACCCCCTGAGAAATTCTCTATGGTGGCCCTCGTCCAGTAAGGGTCCTAAGCCCAACTGTAAGACCTAAGGATCCATTTCACACCCTCTTGATTGACAGACTTAAAGCTCTTGAAAGAACTCAGTGATACCTGTGAAAATAGCTGGCCACTGCCTACCAAACTGTGTACCAGGGGATTCCACATCCATATCAAATAAGAGACTTCATGTATGTTAGATGACATCAGGTGTCATCCCTGAAACCCTGCTGAAAAGGACCATACCAGGTGCTACTTATAACACCTACAGTGGTAAAGGTATACAGAATCACTTCCTGGATCCATGCCTCTCATCTCAAGCCTGCTCCTTGTCCAGAATCTTTCTGGAAACTGGAAAAGACTGGTAACAGTTTCAAATTGTGTATTCGCCATGTGGATAAGGTTATATACTCTCCCCTTGGCCACAAGTAGTCCTAACCCTCATCAGCCTGTTAAGCAGCGATGGCTGATCACAAATCCTACTGGAAAAGATTATAATCTATCTCGCATACAGCCCCCTTAGGGACCTGGTGGCCATCTCTCCACCCAGACATTTGTCAGCTGGCCATAGGTCTTTTTTATTGGGATATCCCTGATGAAGAAAATCCCACTAAAATACCATTAAATCCCTTCCGTACCATAGATAATGGAAACAAACATTATGGATGTAGGGACACGCGAGCCAGATGCGGTTGGCTAGCCTAGATTACTATGTTTGCCCGGCAAACTATCAAAGCCACAAACAGTAACGGCTGTGTGGGGGAAAAGCCGACTTCTTCTGTATTTCATGGAGATGTGATCATACAGGGGCTGCCTGATGGAACCCCAATACTTCATCAAATTCAGTACACAGCATTGGCCATATTACCAAGTAGAAAACAGAAAAAGGATGGCCCCCAGAGGGGTCTCTAGATCCTCAAATTTTGCGTGACCTTTTTAACTTCTGCAAGTGCTCAAAAGGGTGAAAGGAGATTCCCCTATGTGGAAGCCTTTTCCCTCCTTCACTCACATCCTGAACTATGCTTCTCCAATAGATTTTTATCCTCAGCCTTCTGCTCCAGACTCTCTGCTGTCACTCCCACCTCAGCAACCTGATTTCTCCCCTCCAATTACTAGATCAGAAACCCAAACCTTCACCAGTTCTCAGACAATTGCCCACTAGTGAGGTAGCAGGTACTGAGGTAGCCCTCCACCGACTCATTCCTCTCTTCTCCTGTCAGTGCCCTCACCGGGTCCCACCAGGTCCTCTTTCCAGCTAACCCAAAGCTCAAACGAGCTGAGGAGAGCTCTCAGACCCTTATCCAAGATGTAATATAAATGGCCATTAAAGTTGCTTTGTCATCACTGAAAACAGGTTACTAAAATTTAAAGTCCCTCACAGAATTTTGGGATACTCACTCCCGTTTTCTGCTCTGCTCTACCTGTTCTACTGCTGAAGTTTTGTTGCTAGGAAATTCCCAAACCCCTTTCCAATTATTCTTTTACATCTCTCTTTTTCCTCATTCTCAGATCCTCAGAGCTTCTCTCAGCCCCACCTTCCCCGTATTCCCCCTCTGTACCAGGCCCACAGAAAAGTCTTAAATGTCCTTCTCCAGAAGTCTTCACCATGGCTGAATTTAGAGCTTTCAGCATAGAGTTTCTATAAAGAGTTCAATGTAGATAAACTTTCTCTTTTTGTATTGCCCTGTTCTACTTGGCCACTGGCTAAAAAACTCAGTACTTCTAAGCTAGACAACCCCTAACTTGTTTTTCACAAAATATGTGAACAAGGCCTCTGGCCTTCAGCTGGGGCTTCACAGAAATGGCTACATTTCTAAGATAAAGAAATTACCAAATGGGCTCCATTGTAACAGCTGGCAGGGGGAAAATAAGAAAGGGAATAAAAAGCTCTCCCCCTCCCATGTGTCCTTGAAAATTTAACTTGCCCAGAACAGAGGAAAAATCAGAAACAAATACTGCTTTTTTGAACTTCTGCAGACTGTAAACTTCTGAGCCCCATCCTTATATGCTGGGTACAAAATTCTGAAACTACCTAAACTTGAGTTTCAGGGGATTAATTGATTACAACAGAAGCAATGCCTCTGAATCCGGTTGCAACAAAATAGGACTGTTTCCCTGTCTTCAGTGCTATCTTAGGTGCCTTGCCTTGTCTGTCCCTACAACAGCATAATTCTATATACTTAAACATTGTTTATGTTTTCACGAAATGGTCAACAGATGGGATTAATTTTGAAATGGTGCAGATGTTTCCCAGAGTGCTCTATCATGATGCAGGTTCGTTTGAAGATCAAATGGGAGGGGCATACAACCGGTTCCACTGGGAACATGTATCGCTCACTTTAGCCATCCTATTATGAATAGGAGTTGCTGCACGGGTGGGCACAGGAGCCACTGCCATTGTCCATGGGACACAACAAATGACCCAATTAGAAGCAGCAATAGAGCAAAACTAAGATATTAGAAACCCCCATCAGAGCTTTGCATGAATCTTTAACCTCTCTCTCTGAAGTTGTTTTACAGAACAGTTGAGGGTTGGACCTCCTCTTTATTAGAGAAGGGGGCCTTTGTGATGCATTGAGGGAAGAATGTTGTTTTTATGCTGACCATACTGGAGTTGTAATAAAATCTATGAGTAAATTTAAAAGACACCTTGAAGAGCATCAACAAGAGAGAGAGGCCCAAAAAGGGTGGCTTGAGTCTTGGTTCACACACTCCTCCTGGTTAACTACGTTTTTATCAACCTGGCAGGTCCAATAATAATCCTCATATTATTGCTAACTATAAAACCCTGTTTGCTCAACCGTGTAATTTCTTTTCTCCAGGCTCAAATTGGACGAGTTAAACTTATGGTAATACCCCACTAGCAGACATAGAATGTGACACCCTCCAATGATCATTTTTATGATTAAAAGTAGCCAGAAGAAGAAGTGGGGAATGAAATATTAATAAAATAGGTACTTGTTACTTCTTGTTTTTCTGTATGCATAACAAAACACTGTTGAAATTTGAGAAATGCTTCCAAATCTTGTTCCCAGAATGTTCTGTCCCCAAATGCACAACTGCAGAATGTACTCCCTCACCCAGTTGCACGCAAACCACCCACTCGCCCTGACCCATCAATAAAATTTCCTCCCTGCCCTCTCCAGGGAAAGTATATAAGCTCTACTTAAGCTATTCTCAGGGCTATCTGCTCGATTCAAGTGATCTCTGAGCCCCAGCATGCTGGACACCCAAAAAACCCTTTGATGTTGCATGAGATAGTCTGTTGGTTGTCTCCTCCTCTGAAGCTCACCCCACATTTACTTGGATGATTGAATGTAGAAGAGAACATCCAGTCAAAAAGGGATAGTCTATAGCATTAGGAAGATAGTACTTTTAGGAAGAAGGGTGAGTATAGGAATTGGAAAAAAAGTTCTTTAGCAATAGGGTTTCGATTAGAGAGTGAATGTAAATGTCAGCACAGGTGAAGAGTCAGTCACAATGATGAACTGGGGAAAATATGTAGGAAAGCAGATATCAATAGAGACATTACGAAAACAGGCAAAGTATAAAGTGAGTGATAGGATTAGATATTTTGAACAGGGTTGAGTTTACATATATAATCTTAGGAAGAAACAAATAAACAAATATGTAGTCACAAATAGGATTGACATTTGAGATCATTAGGCAAATTTCAGGTGGATGAATACTTCTCAGAATAATCTTGTGAAGAGTTGATTATAAATTAACATACATAAACATGAATGAATTTAGGGAGTGTATAGAAGACACATATATTTCATATTTTGAAAAATCTGGAGAGTGTGTATATATATATATATATATATATATATATATATATATACAAAACACACACACAGACAAAAAAGTAGCAATATAGATGTCAATCAAAATTCATTATAAAATATACATCATCCAGAGATCTAAAAATATTAATTTTACTGAACATGGATTTATGTATAATGCTGTTCAACTAGCAAGCTCACCCATAGGTTGAATATCCAATTCCAACAAGTTTAGTAGGAGTGATCTCTTCTAACAATTTGTATCTGCCAAGTCAGCCACCTCACAAGAATGTACGTGTGGTACCAGGTAGGAATCTATATGTGCATATAAGAATACAGAGAAAGGGAGACAGGAATTCACATATTTGTTAACCTTAAAAATACATGGACAACTATTTCAACAACAAATCGACTAGATTCATAACTCCAACTCTGTATCATGCAAAAGGCAAGTCCAACAATACACCAGGCCTACTCTGAACTGCTTGTATTTCTATTCTGTTTGGGTTAGTTTTCTCCATCATATTAGAATTAGTAGTCAGCGTCTGGTCGGGTATGGGTTAGAGTCAGGGATTCAGTATTTTGAATGGAAAATAGAAAACTGAATCCAATGTGTATGCAAATATATGCTACAGAAAATTCTTCCCACTCTCCTCCAGAACAATTCCTTGACATTACCTTCGCCCCAAGTAAGACACAATTAGAGGAGAAGAGTTAGAAAATCTGTGAATAGCTATCAGGAATGGAAAATGCTCCAGATTTCACATCTTTGGAGGTGGTAGAGGAGTTTCCAAAAGTAAGGGACAGGGTAAACACTCCACAAACATGGAGCTCTGCTGGCCTAAAGACTTTTTGAGAACCTGCCTTTGAGGTTGGGCACTTAAAATATATGTTGTTTTCATTAGCTTTAGCTTTATTTGTAGTGAGACAATCAAAGCTCGATCTGCTTCTATGTGACCTGGAGGACATGGTTATTTATTTTCCAATTAAAATGAGGCAGCAGTGCTGAATTCTCTCTTTGTAGGTAAACTGTGGCCACTGAGGGCTAAGTGTCTGCCCGTGTGGACTGTGACACAACTTGGTCATCCTCCAATTATCGTCGTGTTTTTTGCTGCTGCACTGGGAGTTTGGTATTTGCTTCATGAAATACAATGAGTTCAAATGGGAGACAGTGCTGAAGGGAGTTCTGTCAGCTGTGGTGGGCATGGTCTCCAGGAGAATGCACCAACCAGGGTTCTATCCCACGTAGCTTGCCCCCTTGACAATAGCAACATTATTCTGAACATTGCCCTAAAACCTCTCCATATAAAAATATGCCTTTACGTACATGGGTCTGCTGGCTGCACCATGTCAGTCTCAAGCCATTTGGAAGCCAATGGAAGATCCACATGGCCCCACCACAGATGTTTTATCACTCACTTGCATAACACTTCTCTAGGCCCACTACTCACCAGGCTCCTACTTACTAGCATCTCTGTTCTACACCATTTTCATGAAACCCAGTCAATCAAGGCCCTGTCTGGTATATTCATGATCATCAACAGGACATCAAAGGTTCTCCAGTGACATCTGGTCATGGGAATTTTAAAAATTTCATGGTAATTATCTAGCAAATTTTCATGGATGAAGTTGCAGGCACTGTGGGTTTCAATTCATTCAGGAACCCTTAAAGGGTTAGGAAACTAATTTCAGGCAAAGCTCTGGAGTACTCTCACATGCAAGGCTACCCAATGAGTGGCCAAAAAGTCACATGAAGCGAGGCCAATTGAGGTCTATAAAGCGAGGTCCATGTGGGTTTTGAATCTCTATAATGCATGCCAAGTCTTTCAGAATAAAATCATGTAATATCCTGGCTGAGATTCGCAGTGTTCTGTGGAAAGCCAACCTGTGCCTAGATCTCAGGTTCCAATGGCAACTTCATGCCTGGCCTCCTAAAATCCCAACACAATTCATAGCAATACTTCTCTCAGGTCAGTTCCAGAACTCAGTCTATAAGGAGAATCACACCAGAGTTCAAGTCCAGGTGGACCCAGACAACTCTTCCAACCGCTACTCAAATGAAAACAATTAAAACCAGAAAACTCCCTCATGGCCCTATTCTTCTTCCATATAGACACTAATCATAACCTCTTCCTGGAGTTTTCCATGAGTTGTGCAGCCCAAGAAAATGTCCAAAATAAGCTTCTTGCACCTCTTTTGCCTAACTTCAGCGTGGCCTGGGCACCCTTCCTGTGAACCTGGAGTGATCAAATAGGCCTGCCCTTAATACTGCTCCGCTTATCCAATTTGAGGCTCTCTGACTGTGGGGTCTAGATTCTTTATGTGAATTGGAGTCATGAGAAAAGCCAAGACAGTGTCCAAAATCAGCTCGCTTTTTCCTCATTTGCCTAAAGTCAGGGTGGCCTGGACCCCGTTTCTGTGAACCAGGAGTGATCAAATAAGCCTGCCGTTAATACTTCTGTGTTTCTCCCATTTGAGGCCTACTGATTTCAGGAATCAATTTCTTATGTGATTTGGAGTTACTTGAAAACCCAAGCACCTCTGCAGGGAATTGAAGAACTCATTTGACCCAAAGAATCCCTATTCTCACTTGATGGAGTTCAGGAACCTAACAGAGGAAGGCAAGAGACTTCATCCATAATGAATGATTTTTTTGCCATTATGGCTTTGGATGCACACATGGGATCATTCTTTAGATGCATCAGGTGCTGAGAATCTAACTCAAAGCCACACACATGGCCAAGAGACTAATTCAGACACATCCCTTCCCAAAGCAATTAAGCAAAGAGCCACAGGTGATGCCATTCATTTCCATTTGAAAACTGTTTACTTCAGGCTTCACAAAGGGGTGGATTGAGGCAAAGAACTTCCGGACATTCAGTGAAAAACAACAATAAGTAAGCAAAAGGCCCAAAGCAGGGTTTCTCCACTGAGACTTTCCTGGTCACACTGATATCTGAGTTTTCTGAGATGCTCGCAATTCTCTTCAGCTATCCAGTACATGGCCATGTCACAGAGTTGGAGGTGGTACATATTTTGAACACAAATCCATGAGCCTATTCTAGAGAGTGGCCAGAATTCAGGAAGAAAACAGCAACTTAGAAAGATAGCAGGTGTTGCACATCGACAAGACAAGCTGCACTCCATTCATATATTGGGCAGGTTGAAATATGGGAAGATTTACACTTGACAGGACACATCCATTAATGCATTCTCTTTTCCAATGTCTACAACAATGGACACAGTGGGATACACAGACATAGAAACACTCACCTTGTGAAACAACTTACTAGAAACTGTCCACTCCAAACCAAACCGCCTTTCCCATCTATTCTCAGAACATGAGACAAAACAATAAACCCACACACACTCCCACAAAGGCACCTCCTTCACCCAAGTAGGTCTGTGACTATCCAGAGTGTCCTCTGACTGGTGGGCCATACTATGTTCCCCTGAAATGGTCTGTCTTCTCTCAGATCTGGTTTCCTTGGCCAACTCTGTGCAGTTGTCAGGAGCCAGTGGTGAACCACTATCTGCTTTCTCAGGAAAGGTCCATCTTCAGATCTTTCCTGGCATTTGGCCATCCTCACATCATTAGGTACCAAGAAAACTGACTCTATCCTTGGTAAATCCAAACAAGTGAGCCCACTGGGACTGGGACTGGGACTGCCTCTTGGTGCCTGGCTTTTTGGATACCAAGTTCAGACAGTTCCATCACCAAGGAAATGAGGTATGTCACTTTCTTTGGAACTGAATGAGGTCACTGCCTTGGCAACGACTTTGTCCTAACACTTGCTTCCAAAGGTCCCATGAGATGGAGCCTTCCCCTACTTCCTGTGACACTTTCACAAGGTAGTATGGTATATCAACCATTGGCACCCAGGAACAGCTCTCCACACAGGCCTGGTTTGGTCCATCTTCTCTACAATAAGAAAAGAGAGGCTGATTCATACATATCCCTTCATCCTGACCAGGTTGTTTGCCATGGAAGATGACTTTTGCTCTCTCAGGTCCTTCATACCTGCCTACAACTTCTCCAGGTATCATTTCTGCATGGACCTTTGAAGTTCTCAGCAGGTGGAAGGTCCCCAAGTTTCCTGTATTTTAAAAACCACTCTGTCCCTGCTCTTCTGTAAAATGAGATTGAGGGAACAGAGTATGTTTAGGGTTAATAACAGGTTTGATTTGGGTTACGAATCATTCTGTGCAATGAATAATGCTATTGGGAACCTGCGATATTTACAAGAATATAGAGGTGAAATATAAGTATGAAAACAGAAATCTAGGTATGATTTGAAGCCCAGAAGGACATTGGGCCCTTGATTGGGATACTTAGCTTTGAATTATGCTCTGCAAAATTGTCTCAGATAATTTGATATACAATGGCATAGGACATTTTATTGAATGTAGAAGAGAACATCCAGTCAAAAAGGGATAGTCGGTAGGATTAGGAAGATAGTCGGTATGTTTAGAAAGAAGAGTGAGTATAGGATTTGGACCAAAAGTTCTTTAGCAATAGGGTTTCGATTATAGAGTGAATGTAAATGTCATCACATATGAAGTGTCAGTCACTAGGATCAACTTGGGAAAATTTGTTGAAAAGCAGATATCAATAGAAACATTATGAAATCAGGCAAAGTATAAAGTGAGTAATAGGATTAGACATTTCCAACAGTGTTGAGTTTGAATATATAAATTAGGAAGAAACAAATATGTAGTCACCAATAGGATTGACAATTGACAGCATTAGGCAACCTGGACATGGATGTTTTTAGTAATTCATGTACACTTTACATTTAGGCTTTGGTACAATCATAAATGTGACGTTTACATTTTTTTGTCCAGAATATTACTTTGATAAAATGTATATGTACATCAGGTGACATGAGTATGTCTTCCACCATTTCTGCAAGCAATATATTGAAGATGTAAAATTAGAATCGGGGGTACAAAGAGGTGTACCCTGTGTCTATGAATATACAGATAAAGAATGAATAGACCGTAATGTGAATGAATAATATAACTTTTTTCAACTTTAAAAAATGAATTGATCTAATATCTGAAAAATCACAGGAAATCGTATATTGATATACAATCATTCATTCCAAGCAGTTATACATCTAATGGTAATATTCGTGTTTTGGTTTATCATGAAGAGTGTGTGAGTTTTGCTTCAAAAGTGACTATGGAAATAATGTGTTTGGAAAGAAGACTCATGAAAATACCAGTAAAGAAACCCTGACAATACATGTGTTCTGAAGCAAAAAGTGATTAAATTTGAAACAAATGCCTACAAATTTGTGAACTTGTGGATGAAATGTATATCCTATGATGTGCAAAAACTGAAGAAATAATAATGTAAAAGTGTCGAATACAAATGAATAAAGAATTACATATCATGTCCCATTGGAATCTACTTGCATTGATGTTAGACTGGGTCAGTTACTGTAGAATAATTAGGATTTGTATGCCTCATTCCCTGAAGTTAGTTTTCAGTACTAGGAAACAAATATGTATTTCAGGTGGATGAATATTTCTGAGAATAATCTTGTGAAAAGTTGATTAAAAATCCACATACATGAACATAAATGAATTTAGAGAGTGTATATTAGACACATATATTTCATATTTTGAAAAATCTGGAGAGTGTACACACACACACACACACACACACACACACACACAAAACACTCACAGACATTAAAAAGTAGCAATATAAATGCCAATCGAAATTCATCAGTAAATATATATCATCCACAGATGCAAAAATATCTATTTTACTGAACATGAGTTTACGTATAATGTTGTTCTACTAGGACGCTCCCTATAGGTTGAATTTTCAGTTCCAACAGCATTTAGGAGGAGTGATCTCTTCTCACAATTTGTATCTGCCAAGTCAGCCACCTCACAAAGATGTACGTGTGATACCTGGTAGGATTCTATATACGCATATAAATATACAAGTGTGAATAGGCTAAAGAGAAAGGGAAACATGAATTCTCATATTTGTTAACTTTAAAAACACATGGAGATCTTTTTCTATTAAACATTGACTAGATTTATAACTCCTACCTTGTATAATGCAAAATGCAAGTCCAACTATACAACATGCCTCCAATGAACTGCTTGTATTTCTATAGGTTTGTGTTATTTTTCTCTATCATATTAGGATGAGTTGTCTGAGTCTAGTATGTATGGGTTAGTGTCAGGGATTCAGTATTTCAAAAGGAAAATTGGAAATTGAATCCAATTTGTATGCAAATATATGCTGCACAAATATCCTCCCACTCTCATCCAGAACAATGCCTTGAAATTACCTTCACCCCAAGTAAGACACAGTTAGAGGAGAATAGATAGAAAATCAGTGAATACATATCTGGAATGGAAAATGCTCAGGAGTTCACAACCTTGGAGGTTGTAGAGGAGTTTCCAAATGTAAGGGACAGGGTAAACACTCCACAAACATGGAGCTCTGCTGGCCTAAAAACTTTTAGAGCAACTGCCTCTGAGTTTGGGAACGTGAAAAATATGTTGTTGTCAGGAGAATTGGCTTCCTTTGTAGTGAGACCATCAAACTGGGTCTGCCTCTATGTGACGTGGAGGACATGGTATCTTATTTTCCAATGAACATGAGGTAGCAGTGTTGATTTTCTTCTTTTTAGGTAAACTGTAGCCTCTGGGGGCTAAGTGTCTCCCCGTTGGACTGTGAAGCCATTTTGTCCTCCTCCACTTTTTGTGGGGTTTTTGCTGCTGAACTGGGAGTTTGGTATTTGCTTCATGAAATTCAAGGAGTTCAACTGAGACACAGTGCTGGAGGGAGTTCTGTCATGTGTGGTGGTTCAGAGTCTGCAGAAGAACGCACCAACCACGCTTCTATCCCTCAAAGCTTGCCACATTGCATCCTTGTCCATAGCAACCTGATTCTGAACATTGCCCTGAATCCTCTCCATATAACAAGATGCCTTTAATTACAAGGGTCTGCTGGCTGCTTCATGTAATCCACAAGCCATTTGGAAGTCAATGGAAGATCCACATTGCTCCAACACAGATGTTTTATCACACTCCTGCCCACCACAGCTCTAGGCCCACTTCTCAGCATGCTGCAACTTTCTGGCACCTCTGTTCTACACAATTTTCATAAAACCCAGTCAAGCAAGGCACTGTCTGGTACATCCATGATCAGCAACAGGACATCCAAAGATTCTCCAGTGCCACCTGGTCATGGGAATTTCAAAAATTTCATGGTATTTATTTAGACATTTTTCAAGGATGAAGTTGAAGGCACTGTGGGTTTCAATTCATTCAGGAACCAGTAAATGGTGAGCAAGATTATTTCAATGAAAGCTCTGGGGAACCCTCACAGGCAAGGCTTCCCAAAGAATGGCCAAAAGGTCACATTAAGCCAGGCCCATTAAGGTCTACAATATGAGGTCCATGTGTGTTTTCACTCTCAACTATGGCTGCCAAGTCTTTCGAATGAAATCATGTGATATCTTGGCTGAAATTCCCAGTGCTCTGTGGAAAGCCACTCTGGGGCTAGATCTCAGTTTCCAAGGGTGACTCTCATACATCGCCTCTTAAATCACAACACAATACATGGCAATACTTCTCTGAGATCAGTTCCTGAACTCAGTCTATAAGGGGAATCACACCAGAGTTCAAGCCCAGGTAGACCTTGTTATGTCTTCCAAGTGTCACACAAATATCCACAATTAAATCCAAAACACTTCCACATGGCACTCATCTTCTTCCATTTACACAATCATCATAATCTCTGGCTGGAGGGTTCCATGAGGGGTGCAGCCCAAGACAGTGTCCAATATAACCTCCCTTGCCCCTCATTTGCCTAAAATAAGGGTGGCCAGGACATCCTTCCAGTGAACCAAGAGTGATCAAATAGGCCTGCCATTAATATGGCACTGCTTCTCCAATTTGAGGCCTACTGACTGTGTGTTTTAGATTCTTTATGTGAATTGGAGTCTTGAGAAAAACCAAGCACTTATGGGCTAGCCTCTGCAGGGTTTTGAGGAACACATTTGAACCAAATTATCACTATTCTCACATGATGGATGACAGGAACCTTACAGAGGAATGCGAGAGACTTCATCCACACTGACTGCTCTTTTGTCCATTTTGGTTTTGGATGCACACATGGGATCCTTCTTTAGATCCATCAGGTGCTGAGAATCTAAGCCACAGTCTCACACAGGGCCAAAAGGGTGATTCAGACACATCCCTTTCCAAAGCAATTAAGCAAAGAGCCACAGGTGATGCCCTTTCATTTCCATTTGAAAACTGTTTCTTTAGGCTCTACAATGGTGTGGCCTGAGGCAAAGACCTTCCTGACATTCAGGGCAACAGAACAATTGGTGAGCAAAAGGCCCAAAGCAGGGTTTCTTCACTTAGAATTTCCTGGTCAAACTAATATCTGAGTTTTCTGAGATGCTCCCATTTCTTTCAGCTATCCAGTACATGGCCATGTCACAGAGCTTGGAGGTGGTACATATTTTGGACAAAAAACCATGAGCCTATTCTGGAGAGTGGCCAGAATTCAGGAAGAAAACCGGAACTTAGGAAGATTGTTGGAGTTGTCCACCCATAAGTCAAGCCGCAGTCCATTCATAAATTGGGCAAGTTGAGTCTAGACAGGACACATCCAATGATTCATTCTCTTTTCTAATATCTAAAACCACGGACACAGTGGGATAAACAGACAAAGAAACACTGGCCTTGTCAAACGACTTACCAGAAACAGTTCACTCCAAACCAAACAAACCGCCTTTCCTACCTATTCTCAGAACATAATACAAAATCTCAAACCCACACCCACACACACAAAGGAAGCTCCTTCCCCAAGTAGGTCTGTGACTATTGGGAGTGTCTTCTGACTGGTGGGCCAAACTATGTTCTGATGAAATCGCCTGTCCTGTGTCAGATATGGTCTCGTTGGCCAAATCTGTGAAGTTGTCACTAGCCAGCGGTGAGGCACTACCTGGTGTCTCAGGAAAGGCCCCTCTTCAGAGCTTTCCTGACATTTCTTCATCCTCACCTCAGTAGGTACCAAGAAAGACTGACTCTGTCCTTGGTAAATCCAAAAAATAAGACCACTGGGACTGGGACTGAGACTGGCTCTGGGTGCCTGGCTTCCCGGATTCCAAGTTCAGAGAGTTCCATCACCAAGGAAGTGAGGTGAGATTACTTCCTTCAGGAATTCTTTTAGGTCATTGCTTTGGCAACCACTTTGTCCTATGAGATGGAGGCTGCCCTTACTTCCTGTGACACTTTTACAAGTTAGAATGGTATATCAACCATAGGCACCCAGGAACAGCTCTCCACACATGCCTGGTTTGGTCTATCTTCTGTACATTAACAAGAGAGAGGCTTATTCAGACACAACCCTTCATCCTGGAAAGGTTGTTTGCGATGGAAGATGACATTTGCTCTTTCAGGTCCTTCATAGATGCCTACATCTTCTCCAGGGATCAAATCTGCATGGACATTTGAGGTTCTCAGCAGGAGGAAGATACCCTACATTCCTGTATTGTAAGACGAACTCTGTCCCTGCTCTTCTGCAAAGTTAGATTGAGGGAAGAGTGTATGGTTAGGGTTAATAACATGTTTGATTTGGGTTAAAAATCATTGCGAAGGATGATTAATAGTATTGGGAACCTGTGATATTTATAAGATTATAGAGGTGAAATATAAGTATGGAAACAGAAATCTAGGTAAGATTTGAAGCCCAGAAGGGCATTAGGCCCTTGATTGGGATACTTAGCTTATAATTACGTTCTGCACAGATGTCTCAGATAAATTGATAATCAATGGCATAGGACCTTACACCTTGGAAGATTGATTTTAGAAGAGAACATCCACTCAAATTGAGATAGTCGGTGGGATTAGGAAGGTAGTCAGTAGGTTTAGGAAGTAGAGTGAGTAAAGGACATGGAGCAAAAGTTCTGTAGCAATAGTGTTTTGGTTATAGAGTGAATGTAAATTTCAGCACATGTGAAGAGTCAGTCACAATGATTAACTGGGGAAAATATGTAGAAAGGAAAATATCAATACAGACCTTACGAAATGAGGCAATTATACAGTGAGTGATAGGATTAGACATTTTCAATAGGGTTGAGATTGAATACATAATCTTAGGAAGAAACAAATATGTCGTCACCAATAGGAATGACATTTGAAAGCATTAGGCAACCAGGACATTTATCGTTTTAGTAATCCATGTTCACTTTCCATTTAGGATTTGGTACAATCATAAGTGTGATTTTTGCATTTTGTGCCCAGAAAAATATTGTGATCAAATGTATATGTAGATCATATGACATGAGTATTTCTTCCACGATTACTGGGAGCAATATTTGAAGACATATAAATTAGTATTGGGGGTACAAAGTGGTGTACCCTGTGTCTATGAATATAGAGATAATGCATGAATAGACCATACTGTGAATAAATATTATAACTGGTTCCACTTTAAATAATGGATTGAATTGATATCTGAAAATATATAGGAAATCATATATTGACATACAATCATTCACTCCAACCAGTTATATATCTAATGGTAATCTTAGGGTTATTGTTTATCATGAAGTGTGTGTGAGTTTTGTTTCAAAAGTGATTATGGAAATCGAAAATAATATGTTTGGAAAAAAGTCTCATGAAAAGACCAGTCAAGAAATATGGAGGAATCCATGTGTTCTGAAGCAGGAAGTGATTGAAAGTGAAACAAATGCCTATAAATTTTCTAAATTGTGAATGAAATATATATCCTGTTATGTGCATAAACTGATGAAATAGTAATGTATCAGTGTTGAATAAAAGTGAATGTCAAAATACACATCATGTCCAATAGGAATCTACTTGCATTGATGTTAAACTGGGTCAGTTACTGTAGAAATATTAGAATTGTGTGCATTATGCACCAAAGATAGTTTTTTTTTTATTTTTATTTATGGTTGTTCAAAACATTACATAGTTCTTGATATATCATATTTCACACTTTGATTCAAGTGGGTTATGAACTCCCATTTTTACCCTGTATACAGATTGCAGAATCACATCAGTTACACATCCATTGATTCACATATTGCCATACTAGTGTCTGTTGTATTCTGCTGACTTTCCTATCCTCTACTATCCCCCCTAGCCTCCCTGCCCCTCCCCACTTCTCTCTCTACTCCCTCTACTGTAATAAATTTCTCCCCCTTGTATTATTTTTCCCTTTCCCCTCAATTCCTCTTGTATGTAATTTTGTATAACCCAGAGGGTCTCCTTCCAATTCCATGCAATTTCCCTTCTTCCTCCCTTCCACCTCTCATCCCTGTTTAATGTTAATCATCTTGTCATGCTCTTTGTCCCTATCTGTTCTTAGTTACTCTCCTTATATCAAAGATGACATTTGGCATTTGTTTTACAGGAATTGTGTAGCTTCACTTAGCATAATCCAGTCTAATGCCATCCATTTTCCTGCAAATTCTATGATTTTTTCATTTTTCAATGCAGAGTAATAATCCATTGTGTATTAATGTCACATTTTTTTTATCCATTATTCTATTGAAGGGCATCTAAGTTGGTTCCACAGTCTTGCTGTTGTGAATTGTGCTGCTATGAACATCGATGTAGCAGTGTCCCTGTAGCATGCTCTTTTTAGGTCTTTAGTGAATAGACCAAGAAGGGGAATAGCTGGGTCAAATGGTGCTTCCATTCCCAGCTTTCCAAGAAATCTCCATACTGCTTTCCCAATTGGCTGCACCAATTTGCAGTCCCACCAGCAATGTACAAGTGTACCTCTTTTCCCACATCCTTGCCACCACTTCTTGTTGTTTGACTTTATAATGGCTGCCAATCTTACTGGAGTGAGATGGTATCTTAGGGTGGTTTTGATTTGCATTTCTCCGACTGCTGGAGATCGTGAGCATTTTTTCATGTACTTGTTGATTGATTGTATGTCCTCATCTGAGAAGTGTCTGTTGAGTTGGGTTATTTGTTGATTGGGTTATTTGTTATCTTATTGTCTAATTTTTTGAGTTCTTTGTATACTCTGGATATTAGGGCTCTATCTGAAGTGTGAGTAGTAAAGATTTCTTCCCAGGATGTAGGCTCCATATTTACCTCTCTTATTGTTTCTTTTGCTGAGAAAAAAACTTTTTTAGTTGAGTAAGTCCCATTTGTTGATTCTAGTTATTAACTCTTGTACTATGGGTGTCCTATTGAGGAATCTGTATCCCGACCCCACAGTATGTACATCGTAACCAAATTTTTCTTCTATCAGACAGTGTGTCTCTGATTTGATATCAAGCTCCTTGATCCATTTTGAGTTAACTTTTGTGCATGGCGAGAGAAAGGGATTCAGTTTCATTTTGTTACATATGGATTTTCAGTTTTCCCAACACCATTTGTTGAAGATGCTATCCTTCCTCCATTGCATGCTTTTAGCCCCTTTATCAAATATAAGATAGTTGTAGTTTTGTGGATTGGTTTCTGTGTCCTCTATTCTGTACCATTGGTCCACCTGCCTTTTTCGGTACCAGTACCATGCTATTTTTGTTACTATTGCTCTGTAGTATAGTTTGAAGTCTGGTATCGCTATACCACCTGATTCACACTTCCTGCTTAGCATTGTTTTGCAATTCTGGGTCTTTTATTTTTTCATATGAATTTCATGATTGATTTCTCTATTTCTACAAGAAATGCCTTTGGGATTTTGATTGGCATTGGATTAACCCTATAGAGAACTTTTGGTAATATCGCCATTTTGATGATGTTAGTTCTGCCTATCCATGAACAGGGTATATTTTTACATCTTCTAAGATCTTCTTCTATTTCTCTCTTTAGGGTTCTGTAGTTTTCATTGTATAAGACTTTCACCTCTTTTGTTAGGTTGATTCCCATTTTTTTTTTTAGGATATTGTGAATGGAGTGGTTGTCCTCATTTCCATTTCAGAGGATTTGTCGCTGATATACAGGAATGCATTTGATTTATGCGTGTTGATTTTATATCCTGCCATTTTGATGAATTCATTTATTATCTCTATTAGTTTCTTTGTAGACCCTTTTGGGTCTGCTAGGTATACAATCATGTCATCTGCAATAGTGATAATTTAAGTTATTCTTTTCCTATTTATATGCCTTTAATTTCTTTCATCTGTCTAATTGCTCTGGCCAGTCTTTTGAGAACTATATTGAACAGAAGTGGTGAGAGCGGGCATCCCTGTCTTGTTCCAGATTTTGGAGGGAATGTCTTCAATTTTTCTCCATTAAGAATGACGCTAGCCTGTGGTTTAGCATAGATTGTTTTTACAATATTGAGGAATGTTCCTGTTATTCCTAGTTTTTCGAGAGTTTTGAACATAAAGGGATGCTGTACTTTGTCAAATGCTTTTTCTGCATCTATCTAGATGATAATATGGTTTTTATTTTTAAGTCTATTGATGTGGTGAATAACACTTATTGATTTTCGTATATTGAACCCTCCTTGCATCCCAGGGATGAATCCTACTTGATCATGGTCCACATTTTTTTGATATGTTTTTGTATCTGATTCGCCAGAATTTAATTTAAGATTTTTGCATTTAGGTTCATTAGAGATATCGGTCTTTAGTCTTCTTTCTTTGAAGTGTCTATCTGGTGAAGGAATCAGAGTGATATTGGCCTCGTAGAATGAATTTGGAAGATCTCCCTCTTTTTCAATTTTCTGAAATAGCTTGAAAAGTATTGGTATTAGTTCATATTAAAGGTTTTGTAAAAGTCTGCTGTATACCCATACGGTCCTGGGATTTTCTTAGTTGGTAGTCTTTGGATGGTTTCTTTTATTTCCTCAATTGATATTGGTATGTTTAGGTTGTCTATATCCTCCTAACTCACTCTGGTCAGATCATATGACTTAAGAAATATTTCGATGCCTTCACTATCTTCTATTATTTTGGAGTATAAGGATTCAAAGTAATTTCTGATTATCTTCTGTATTTCTGAAATATCTGTTGTGATATTGCCTTTTTCATCCCATATGATAGTAATTTCAGTTCTCTCTCCTCTTCATTAGCATGGCTAGGGGTCTGTCCATTTTATTTATTTTTTCAACGAACCAACTTTTAGTTTTTTCAATTTTTTCAATTGTTTCTTTTGTTTCGATTTCATTGATTTCTGCTCTGATTTTAATTATTTCTTTCCTTCTACTTCTTTTGCTGTTGTTTGCTCTTGTTTTTCTAAGATTTTGAGATGAAGTATGAGATTATTTATTTGTTGTTTTTTTCTTTTTCTAAGGAATGAACTCCAAGGAATGAATTTTCCTCTTAGAACTGCTTTCAATGTGTCCCATTGATTCCGATATATTGTGTCTGTGTTTTCATTTTTCTCTAAGAATTTTTTATTTTCCTCCTTGATGTCTTCTATAACCCATTGATCATTCAGTAACCTATTGTTTATTCTCCAAATGATGCATGATTTTTCCTTCCTTCTTTTATCATTGATTTTTAGTTTCATTCCATTATGATAAGATAAGATGCATGGTATTATCTCTACTCCTTTAATTTGTCTAAGAGTTGCCCTGTGACATAATATATGATCTATTTTTGAGAAGGATCCATGTGCTGCTGAGGAAAAATGTAACTGCTTGATTTTGGGTGGTATATTCTATATATGTCAATTAAGTCTAGGTTATTAATTGTGTTATTGAGTTCTATAGTTTCCTATTTCAACTTTTGTTTGGAAGACCTGTCCAGTGGTGAGAGAGCTGTGTTGAAGTCTCCCATGATTATTGTATGGTGGTCTATTAGACTCTTGAACTTGAGAAAAGTTTGTTTGATGAACATAGCTGCACCATTGTTTGGGGCATACATATTTATGATTGTTATGTCTTGCTGGTATATGGTTATCTTGAACAGTATGTAGTGTCACTCTTTATTCCTTTTGATTAATTTTGGCTTGAAATCTATTTTATTTGATATGAGTATGGACACTCCTGCTTTTTTCCGAAGTCCATATGAGTGATATGATTTTTTCCAAACTTTCACCTTCAGTGTATGTATGTCTTTTTCTTATCAAATGCGTCTCCGGTAGGCAGCATATTATTGGGTCTTGTTTTGTGATCCATTCTACTGGCCTGTGTCTGTTAATTGGTGAGTTTAAGCCATTAACATTTACGGTTATTATTGACATAAGGGTTGTTCTTCCAGCCATATTTGTTTATTTATGTTATTAAACATGGATTGTTTTGCTCTTTGATTATTTCCCCCCTTTAATGTCCTACCTCCCACTGTTGGTTTTCATTATTTTCCAATTACTCTTCCTGTAATATTTTGCCAAGGATGTTTTGAAGAGATGGTTTTCTAGCTACAAATTCTTTTAACTTTTGTTTATCGTGGAAAGTTTTAATTTCATCTTCCATCCTGAAGCTTAATTTTGCTGGATACACAGTACATGGTTGGAACCCATTTTCTTTCTGTGATTGAAAAATGTCATCCAGGATCTTCTAGCTTTAAGAGTCTTTGTTGAAAGATCTGCTGTTATCCTGATTGGTTTACCGCTAAATGTAATCTGCTTCCTTTCTCTTGTAGATTTTAAAATTCTCTCCTTATTCTGTATGTTGGGCATCTTCATTATAATGTGTCTAGGTGTGGAACTCATGATTTTTCACATTCGGCGTCCTGTAGGCTTTTAGAACTTGGGAGTCTGTCTCATTCTTCAAGTCTGGGAAGTTTTCTCATATTATTTCATTGAATAGATTGCTCATTCCTTTGGTTTGGACCTCTATACCTTCCTGTATCCCAATGACTCTTAAGTTTGGTCTCTTTATTTTATCCCATATTTCTTGGATGTTCTGTTCATGGTTTCTTAACAGTTTGGCTGAGCTGTCTATGTTCTTTTCAAGTTGAAATACTTTGTCTTCATTGTCTGATGTTCTATCTTCTAAGTGTTCTACTCTGATGGTAGTATTCTCAATTGAGTTTTTAAGATGGTTTATTGCTTCCTGCATTTCTAGGATTTCTGTTTGTTATTTTTTACAACCTCTATCTCCCTGTATAGTTGATCTTTTGCTTCTTGGTTTTGTTTATGTAATTCATTGTTGAAGTGATCTTTCATTGTCTGATTTTGCTGTCTAATGTCTTCCTTGAGACTTCAGATCATCTGAAGAATGTATATCCTGAGTTCTTTATCTGACATTCCATCTGCTGCAGCTATTACCTCTTCTAAAGTTGTGTTGACCTGCATTACTTGTGGTTCTTTTTTCCTTTTCTTTTCATACTGCTCGCGTTTCTTTCTGCTTGGTGAAACTGTTGTGATTTTGAAATTTTCCCCCTATATATTTATATTGCTCTTGTATATTTGAAAAGTCTTCATTGCAGGGGCAGGGGTGGCTGTGCTGTTCCACCAATTGGGGTGATATATCTACCACGCTGATGGGCCGCTAGGCCTGTTATTGTGATCGGTCGCAGGTCTGCTTACCATGCAGGCGCAGGAGGCTGCTCTCCTCTGCCCCTCCTCCAATTGGTGTGACGTGTCTACCACGCCCGTGGACCCCTGCCGTGTTCTGCCGATCGGTCGCAGGTCTGCCTACCTTGCTTGCGTGGGTGGCGGCTCTGCTCTACTGCTCTACCCCTACCCCAATTGGGGTGACGTGACTACCACGCCGGTGGGCCGCTGGGCCTGGTCTGCCGGTTGGTCGCAGGTCAGGATACCTTGTGAGCACGGGCTACAGATCTGTTCTGCCCCTACTCCAAATGGGGTAAAGTGTCTGCTGCACCAGCAGGCCGCTGGGCCTCTTCTTCTGGTCAGGTGCAGGTCTGCTACCTTGCGGGTGCGGGTGGTGGCTCTGCTCTGCCCCTACTCCAATTGGTGTGTCGTGACTACCATGCCTGCAGGTTTCTGGGCCTGTTCTGGGCATGGGCGAAGGCTCTGCTCTGCCCCTACTCCTATTGGGGTAATGTGACTACCATGCCGGTGACCCACTGGGATTGTACTAGGCACGGGAGAAGGCTCTGCTCTGCAACTACTCCAATTGGGGTGACGTGACTACCACACCTGTGGGTCGCTGGGCCTGTTCTGGGCCTGGGCAGCGGCTCTGTTCTGCCTCTACTCCAATTGGGTTGACGTGACTACCATGCAGGTGTGTCACTGGGTCTGTTCCAGATGCGGGCAGCTGCTCTGCTCTGCCCCTCTGGCTTGATGACAAAGTGAGAGAGACCCGGGTGTTTGTGACTCACTTTCTTCACCAGGAGACCAACTGTTTCTGTCACTGCTGGTATCAATGAAGTTATCTCCTCTGCTGCTTTCTGATGACATCAGAAATTTGTCATGTTGGTATCCCATGTGAAAGGCAGCATTTCATTCCCTTTTCTGGGTGACCAAAGCAATGGGTGAGTCCTGACTGGCCCTCACAAGCCGCGTCTCAATCCTGTTGCCACTGCCTATGAAGGCTCGGTTGATATTTACCTCCACAGTATTCAGCAAGACCCGGAACAAGAAGCAGTTTCTGCGGGTTCTTTAGCCCTGGGCCAGATCAGTTCCGAGAGGCGGAATTCGGCGGCTCTGGGCTTGGTGTATGTTCTAATAGGAGCAGGCTCCAAGACGGAGTTTCTGCAGGTTCTTTGGCACTGAGCCTGAGTAATTTGTCTGCGACACAAAGGTGAATGGCATCCTGAAATTACCTGTTCTATAGCTGAATGAGCTTTGATCAGTCGAAAACAGGGATGGTGACATCAGCTCTCCAAGATGGTGGCCGCTGGCTTCCTCTGTGGTCTGACCGGTGTGGAGAACCGAATTGGACCGCATTCTTTCCCGTCTCAAACCCAGAATTCAGCACTTAGCACAGTGATTGCGTACCTGTCAGGAGCCCACAGAATCCACACCGCTGTATATTTGCATTGCTATCTCTTCGTTTCGCAGTGCACGCCGCAGACTCTAGCCGCAGACCGATTTACTGAATAAGCAGCATGACCCTCTATGCGGACAAATCACTCGTGTTTGAGCCCGCGTAGCTGATCCTCGTGAGATGGAAATATGTCCACTAGGTTTTGGAGCACCCCAATTTTGCTGGAAATTTCTAACAAGATAGGTTTTAGCCATTATAACTCGTCATTCTCCCGCACAGTGACGCGGTACATGGGGGTGATGCACTCCCTTCACCACCATCATATGAGCCCCCAAAGTTAGTTTTCAGTACTAAGAAACAAATATGTATTTCTGGTGGATGAATAATTCTGAAAATATTCTTGTGAAAACTTGATTATTAATCCAAATACATGAATATGAGTGAATTTAGGGAGTGTATAATAAGAAAAATATACTTCATATTTTGAAAAATCTGGAGAGTGAATATGTGTATATATATATATATATATATATATATATATATATATATATATATATATATATGTATGTATATATATATACACATACACACACAGACATTAAAAAGTAGCATTATGTATGCCAATCGAAATTCACCACGAAGTAATATATCATCCACAGATCCAAAAATATTCATTTTAATGAACATGGATTTATGTTGTTCAAATAAGAAGCTCACTCATATGTTGAATTTTCAGTTCCAACAGCATTTAGTAGGAGTGATCTCTTCTCACAATTTGCATCTGCCAAGCCAGCCACCTCACAAAATGTACGAGTGATACCAGGTAGAATTCTATATGTGCATATAAAAATACATGTGATGAATAGGCTACAGAGAAAGGGAGACAGTTATTCACATGTTTGTTAACTTTTAAAACACATGGAGAACTATTTCAATTAAAATTCGCTAGATTTATAACACCTACCATTTATCATACGAAAGGCAAGTCCAACTATACACCATGCCTCCTGTGAACCTCTTGTATTTCTATTCTGTTTGGGTTATTTTTCTCCACCATATTAGGATTAAAAGTCAAAGTCTAGTAGGGTATGTGTTAGTGTCAGGAATTCAGTATTTCGAATGGAAAAATGGAAAATGTATCCAATGTGTATGCAAATATGTGCTACACAAAAATCTTCCCACCCTCATTCAGCACAATGCCTTGACATTACCTTTGCCCCACATAAGACACAATTAGAGGAGAAGAGTTGGAAAATCTGTGAATACATATGTGTAATGAAAAATGCTCAGGAGTTCACAAATTTGCAGGTGGTAGAGGAGTTTCCAAAAGTAAGGGACAGGGTAAAAACTCCACAAACATGAAGTTCTGCCAGCCTAAGATCTGGAGAAACTGCCTCTGAGGTTGGGCAATGAAATATATGCTGTTGTCAGGAGCATTAGCTTCATTTGTTGTGAGACCATCATAGCTGAGTCTTCATCTATGTGATCTGGATGACATGGATTCTTATTTTCCAATGAACATGAGGCAGCAGTGCTGAATTTTCTATTTGTAGGTAACCTGTGGCCACTGGGGTCTAAGTGTCTCCCCTTATGGACTGTAATTCCATTTGGTCATCCTCCACTATTCGTGGTATTTCTTGCTGCTGCACTGGGAGATTGGTATTTGCTTCATGAAATACAAGGATTTCAAATGGGACACAGTGCTGAAGTAAGTTCTGTCAAGTGTGGTGGGTCAGGTTCGTCAGGAGAATGCACCAACCAGGCTTCTATCCCACATACCTTGCCCAATTGACCATAGCAACCTGATTCTGAACATTGCCCTAAAACCTCTACATATAACAATATGCTTTTACATATAAGGGTCTACTGGCTGCAAAATGTCAGTCACAATCCATTTGGAAGCCAATGGCAGATCCAAATGCCCCCACCACAGATGTTTTATTACACACCTGCCAACCACTACTCTAGTACAACTACTCAGCAGGATCCAACTTACTGGCATCTCTGTTCAACACCATTTTCATAAAACCCAGTCAATCAAGGCACTGTCTTGTATACTCATGATCAGCAACAGGACATCCAAATATTCTCCAGTGCTACCCGGTCATGGGAATTTCAAAAATTTCATGGTATTGATATAGCCAATTTTCAAGGATGAAGTTGGAGGCACTGTGAATTTTAATTCACTCAGAAACCATTAAATGGTGAGGAAGCTCATTTCAATGAAAACTCTGAAGAATTCTTACAGGCAAGGCTTCCAAAAGTGGCGAAAAGTCAGATTAAGCCAGGCCCGCTGAGGTCTACAATGTATGGTCCATGTGTGTTTCGACTCTCAAATATGGCTGCCAAGTCTTTAAGAATAATATCATGTGATATCCTGGCTGAGATTCCCTGTGCTCTGTGGAAAGTCAACTTGGGCCTAGATGTCACTTTCCAAGGACAACTCTCATGCATGGCCATCTAAAATTCCAACACAATTCCTGGCAATAATTCTCTGAGATCAGTAAAAGAACTCAGTCTCTAAGGGGAATCACACCAAAGTGCAAGCCTAGGTGGACCCAGAGATCTCTTCCAACCGCCAGACAAATATCCACAATTAAAACCAAACACTCTCACATGGCCCTCATCTTCTTCCATATAGACACTCATCGTATTCTCTGGCTGGAGGTTTCCATAAGGGACGCAGCCCATGACAGTGTCCAAAATAAGCTCCCTGCCCCTCATTTGCCTAAAGTCAGGGTGGCCTGGACTCTCTTCCTGTGAACCAGTAGTGATCAAATAGGCCTGCCTTTAATATTGCTTGGCTTCTCCAACTTGAGGCCTTCTAGCTTTTGGGTTTACATTCTTTAAGTGAATTGGAGTCATGAAAATCAAACACCTATGGCCTAGCCTCTGCAGGGCTTTGAAGAACTCATTTGACCCAAAGGATCCCTATTCTCACTTGATGGATATCAGGAACCTACCAGAGGAAGGCAAGAGAGTTCATCAACAATATCTGATCTTTTTGCCATTTTGGTTTTGGATGCACGCATGGGATCTATCTTTAGATCCATCAGGTGCTGAGAATCTAAGCCAGAGCCTCACACAGGGCCAACAGGCTGATTCAGACATATCCCAATCCTAAGCAATTAAGCAGAGTCACAGGTGATTCCCATTCATTTCCATTTGAAAACTGTTTTCTTCAGGGTTCACAAAGTGGTGGCTTGAGGCAAAAAACTTCCTGACATTCAACAGAACAATAGGTAAGCAAAAGGAACAAAGAGGGGTTTCTCCACTGAGACTTTCCTGGTCAACAGATATTTGAGATTTCTGAGATGCTAGCCATTTCTTTCAGCTATCCAGTACATAGCCATGTCACAGATCTTGGAGGTACAAATCTTGGACACAAAACCACAATACTATTCTGGAGAGTGGCCAGAATTGAGAAAGAAAACAGAAAATTAGGAAGCTTGTAGGTGTTGCCCATCCATAAGGCAAGCCAGAGTCCACTCATGAATTGGGCAGGATGAATGCTGGGAAGCTTTCTACTAGACAGGACACATGCATTGATGCATTGTCTTTTCTAATGTCTACAACAATGGACTCAGTGGGATACACACACATAGAAACACTCGCCTTGTCAAAGGACTTAATAGAAATATTCCACTCCATACCAAACAAACCGCCTTTCCTACCTATTCTCAGAACATGAGACAAAACCACAAACTCACACCCACACCCAAAAAGGCACCTCCTTCCCCCTAGTAGGTCTGTGACTCCCCGGAGTGTCCTCTGACTGGTGGGCCATACTATGTTCTTCCAAAATGACCTCTCCTGTCTCAGATCATGTCTGCTTGGCCAACTCTGTGAAGTTCTCAAGAGCCAGCGGTGAGACACTACCTGCTTTCTTAGGAAAAGCCCCTCTTCAGAGGTTTCCTGGCATTTGGCCATCCTCACATCTGTAGGTACCAAGAAAGACTGACTCTGTCCTTGGTAAATCCAAACATGTCAGACCACTGGGACTAAGACAGGGAGTGTCTCTTGGTGCCTGGCTTCCTGGATTTCATGTTCAGAGAGTTCCATCACCAAGGAAGTGAGGTGAGATCACTTCCTTCAGGATATGAATGATGTCACTGCCTTGGCAACCACTTTGTCCTAACAGTTGCTTCCAAAAGTATCATGAGGTGGAGGCTGTCCTGATTTTCATGGGACACTTTCTCTAGTTAGAATGTTATATCAACCATAAGCACCCGGGAACAGCTTCCACACAGGACTGGTTTGGTCCATGTTCTATACATTAAGAAGAGAGAGACTGATTCAGACACAACCCTCCATCCTGACCAGGATGATTGCCATGGAAGATGACTTTTGCTTTCTGAGGTACTTCATAGCTGCCTTCATCTTCACCAGGGATCATTTCTGCATGAACATTTGAGTTTCTCAGCAGGTGAAGATCCCCTTGATTCCTGTAGTTTAATACCCACACTGTTATTGCTCTCCTGCAAAGTTAGTGTATGGTTAGGGTTAATAATATGTTCGATTTGGGTTAGGAATCATTCTGCAGGAAGAATAATGAGATTGGGAACCTGCGATATTTATAAGAATATATACGTGAAATATATGTATGAAAACGGGAATCTAAGAAAGATTTGAAGCCCAGAAGGGCATTGGGCCCTTTATTTGGATACTTAGTGTTGAATTATGTTCTGTACAGTTGTCTCAGTTAAATCGAAATACAGTGGCATAGGACCTTGTACCTTGGATGATTGAATGTAGAAGAGAAGATCCAGTCAAAAAGGGATAGTCAGTAGGATTAGGAAGATAGTCAGTAGGTTTAGGAAGAAGAGTGAGTATATGATTTGGAATAAAAAGCTTCTTTAGCAATAGGGTTTCGTTTAGAGAGTGAATGGAAATGTCAGCACATGTGAAGAGTCAGTCACAATGATGAACTGGGGAAAATATGTAGGAAAGCAGGTGTCAATAGAGACATTACGAAATCAGGCAAAGTATAAAGTGAGTGATAGGATTAGACATTTTCAACAGGGTTGAGTTTGAATACATAATCATAGGAAAAAACAAATATCTCGTCACGAATGGGAATGACATTTGAGAGCATTAGGCAACCTGGACATGGATGTTATTAGTTATCCACGTTCACTTTCCTTTTAGGCTTTGGTACAATCATAAGTGTGACATTTTTATGGTTTTTTTTTTTGTTCAGAATATTACTGTGATAAAATGTATATGTAGATCAGGTGGCATGAGTATTTCTTTCACCATTTCTGGGAGCAATATTTTGAAGACGTATACATTAGTATTAGGGGTACAAAGAGGTGTACCCTGTGTCTATTAATATAGAGATAATGCATGAATAGACCATACTATGAATAAATAACGTAACTGATTCCACTTTAAATAATGGATTGAATTGATATGTGAAAATATATAAGAAATCTTATATGGATATACAATCATTCATTCCAACCAGTTATATATCTAATGGTAATATTAGGATTATGGTTTATGATGAATGGTGTTTGAGTTTTGCTTTACACGTGATGATGTTAAACAAAAATAATATGTTTGGAAAGAAGTCTCATGAAAAGACCAGTCAAGAAACATGGAGGAATACATGTGTTCTGAATCAGGAAGTGATTGATCGTGAAACAAATGCCTATAAATTTTCTAATTTGTGACTGAAATATATATCCCATCATGTGCATGAACTGAAGACATAGTAAGGTACAAGTGTTGAATAAAAATGAAAGTCAAGATACACATCATGTCCCCTAGGAATCTACTTGCATTCATTTTAAACTGGCTAAGTAACTGTAGAAATATTAGGGTTTGTATGCACCATTCACTGAATTTAGTTTTCAGTACTAGGAAACAATATGTATTTCAGGTGGATGATTATTTCTGAAAATAATCTTGTTGAAAGTTGATTATAAATCCACAGATATGAATATGAATGTATTTAGGGAGTGCATAATAAGACACATATATTTCATATTTTGAAAAATCTAAAGAGTATATATATATATATATATATATATATATATATATATACACACACACACACACGCAAATGCACAGATATTAAAAAGTAGCAATACAGGAGATCCATTATGAAGGCAGGCATGGAGAATTCAAGTCTCTGATCTCTTCAGCTGTGCGGGCATAGGGAGTCCTAAACTGTCTAAATGCTGTTTGCTCAGAATCACTAGGCAATATTGACCTGTTGTGAATCTTGGGCGAACAGTCTGGGCCCCTCAGAACACACACAAAGCCCGGATTGGCTGCATTCAAGCTTAGATTCATCTGGTTTTTGTGACTCAGCACTAACATTCCCGCTGAAATAATTGGTCGGGCTTTCGGAATTGACAGAGTTAAAAGCCAACTGAGCCTTCATAGGCAGTGGCCACAGGATTGAAATGGGGCTTGGGAGAGATAGTCAGGACCCACCTGTTGCATTGGTCACCCAGCAAAGGGAACGAACGGTCACCATTTTAATGGGATACCACCATGGCAGCGAACTGACGTCACAGTCGGAGGAGATAACTTCATTGAAACCAGTGCGACAAGTGTGTTATCCCATTGCCATCTCTCTCAACACCGCAGGGAAACCTCAAGGGCCCTTCCCACCTCTGCCGTAATGGCCCCTCCCAGCTCTCCAAGGAGCGCGATACCCAGACCTAGGGAATCAGGATTGGCTCGGGACTCGAGGCGTGTAATTGCCGGCTACCGCTCCCACCAGTGCTGACAATTGAGGTCTCTTACACCACCTACCGGGGCCATGGCTCCCGAAGGGCAAGCAAATTCGCTGGGGTTTCTCAGCCCCAAGCTCTACAAACTTAGGGTCTGAGGGAGGCAATCAAGGAGAGTGTGCCCAGGCGTTCATGGAAACAGGGCTACCAGGAGCAGAGGCCTGGCTTGTAACCAGTATTGTGGTGAGCGTCACAGGTGAGTGGGGCCTGGCTTGAGGAAGCACAAGAGAAGGCCCTAGGCACTCAGGGTTGGAGACCCGCCCACTCTGGGAGGAAGAGCTGCTGCACAGTGATTGGTTCCCACTTATTGAGAGGAGAAGCTTGGCCCAGTGCGCACAGCTCCACCTACTGGAAGAGAAGTTAATTGAACTCTAGGACTGCATGTATTATTACTATTTTTTTATTTGTATTTTTTTCTTTTTCTTTCATTTTCATTTTTGTTGTTGTTGTTCTTTAACTTTTTTAAATGTTTTTATTTTTTTAATTTCTTTTATTTTATTATTATTATTATTATTAATATGATTATTTTAAATTTTAATTTTCAATTTTTTAATCATCATTATTACTTAAAATTTTCTTTCTTTTTTTTCTATTTTTTTTGTCTTTTCATTTCATTTCAATTTTTTTATACCTCCTTACTTGAATTCTACCTGCCTACTCTCATTCTCTTTAGTGACTTCTCCCTTCCCTTCTAATATCTTTCCTCCCAAGCATCAAATAAATTTATAAGAGTAAGCAGTAACTCAGTAGTCAAACAGAACGAGAAGTAACATGAGAAGCATAAAAAAGCAAGGAAGAAAAGGAGTACGAACAATGAAGGACAGCCTAAATATTCAAGAGCACCTAGAGTCATCAGAAAAATGGTCATATAAAGAACTCAAGGAATACCTTAGACAGATGGAATGGAACCTTAAAGAGGATACGAGACAGCAAAAACAAACAGTGATAGAACGCATTGAAAATAAATTACATAAACAGATAAAATAAGAAATTAAGCATCTTTATCAGGAGATAGATATTATTAGAAAAATCAAACAATAATTCTAGAAATCAAGGAAATGATAAACCAAATTAAAAATTCAATTGAGAGTATCACTAACAGTGTAGAGCAAGTAGAAGACAGAATGAAGACAAAATATATCATCTTGAAAAAAGTCTAGCCAACAAAGAAATGGTGTAAAAAATTATGAGAAAACATTCAAGAGATATGGGATAACATAAAAAAAAAAACTAATGAGTCATATGGATAGAGGAAGGTACAGAGATTCAAACCAAGGGAATGAGAAACCTGCTGAATGAAATAATTACAGAAAACTTTCCAGAAATAAAAATGGAAACGGATAAACAAATTGTAGATGCTTACAGGACATCGAGCACACAAAATCACAGTAGACCAATGCCAAGACACATTGTTATGAAGATATCCAATATACAGAACAAAGAGAAAATATTAAAAGCTACCAGAGAAAGGAGGCATATTACAATCATTACAATCAGGGGTAAACCAAAAAGGTTAACAATGGATTTTTCATCATAGATGCTGGAAGTGAGAAGATCCTGGAACAACGTACTTCAAACACTGAAAGACAATGGATGCCAACCAAGAATTATGTATCCAGCAAAATTAAGCTTAAGGTAAGACAACGAGATAAAAATATTTCATGATAAACAAAACCTAAAAGAATTTGCAGCCAGATAACCAGCATTGCAAAGCATCTTGAGCAAAACACTACACGAGGAAGAAATGAAAATCAACAACGAAAACCATGAGTGAGAAGTGCCTCAGTAATGACAGAGGGCGGGGGAAAAGCTAATTATGGAGAAACAAACTAATTTAAAAAAAAGATATAAGTAAACATGGGTTGCAGTACAAACCATATATCAATAGTAACTCTAAAAGTAAATGGCTTAAACTCTCGAATAAAGTGACATAGGCTTGTAACTTGAAATAAAAAAAAAATCCAACAATATATTGCCTCCAGGGGACACATCTGAGTGGAAAAGACATACACAGGCTGAAGGTGAAAGATTGGGAAAATTTATACCATGCACACAGTCCTCGTAAGCAAGCAGGGGTGGCCATCCTCCTATCGAATAAAATCGACCTCAAGACTAATTTAATCAAAAGGGATAAAGAAGGACATTATATACTGCTAAAATGAACCATTCACCGACAAGACATAACAATTATCAATATTCACGCAGCAAATAATGGTGCTGCGATGTTCATAAAACAAATTCTCCTCAAGTTCAAGAATCAAATAGACCACAATACAATAATTATGGGTGACTTCAACTCACCTCTCTCACCATTGGACAGATCCTCCAAACAAAAGTTGAAAAAAGAAACTATAGAACTCAATATCGCAATCAATACCCTAGACTTAACTGACATATATAGAATATATCAACCATCATCAAGTGGATATACTTTTTTCTCAGCAGCACATGGATCCTTCTCAAAAATAGACCATATGTTATGCCATAGGGCAACCCTCAGTAAATATAAAGGGGTGGAGATAATACCATGAATTTTTTGTGATCATAATGGAATGAAACTGGAAACCAATGATAAAAGAAGGAAGAAAAAATCATACATCACATCCAAAATGAAGAATATGTTACTGAATGATCAATGGGTTACAGAAGACATAAAGGAGGAAATCAAAAAATTCTTAGAGATAAATGAAAATACAGACATAACATATCAGATTCTATGGGGTACAATGAAAAGAAGTTTTAAGGGGTAAATTCATCGCCTAGAGGTCATTCCTCAAAATAGAAAAGAAAAACAAATAAATGAGCTCACACTTCATCTCAAAGCCTTAGAAAAGGAAGAGCAAAACAACAGCAAATGTAGCAGAAGGGAAGAAATAATTAAAATCATAGCGAAATTGAAACAAAAGAAACTATTGAAAAAATTAACGAAACTAAAAGGTGGTTCTTCAAAAAGATAAATAAGATAGACACTTAGCCATGCTAACGAGGAGAAGAAGAGAGAGAAATCAAATTACTAACATACGGGATGAAAAAGGCAATATTACAACAGATGCTACATAAATACACAAGAAAATTAGAAATTATTTTGAAAACCTGTATTCCAATAAAATAGAAAATAGTGAAGACATCGATAAATTTCTTAAGTCATATGATTTGCCCAGACTGAGTCAGGAGGAAACACACAATTTAAACAGACCAATATCAATGGATGAAGTAGAAGAAGCAATCAAAAGACTACCAACCAAGAAAAGCCCAGGACCGGATGGGTATACAGCAGAGTTTTACAAAACCTTTAAAGAAGAATTAATACCAATACTTCTCAAGTTATTCAGGAAATAGAAAAACTGGGAGCTCTGCCGAATTCATTCTATGAGGCCAACATCACCCTGATTCTGAAACCAGACAAAGACACCTCAAAGAAAGAAAACTACAGACCAATATCTCTGATGAACCTAGATGCAAAAATCCTCATTAAAATTCTGGCGAATTGGATTGAAAGGCACATCAAAAAAATCGTGCACCATGATCAACTTGGATTCATCCCTGGGATGCAAGGAGGGTTCATTATATGGAAATCAATAAATGTTATTCACAACATCAATAGACTTAAAGATAAGAACCATATGATCATCTCGATAGACGCAGAAAAACCATTCAACAAAGTAGAGCATTTCTTTATGTTCAAAACATTTTAAAAACTAGGGATAACAGGAACTTACCTCGACATTGTAAAAGCTATCTATGTTAATCCTCAGGCTAGCATCATTCTGAATGGAGAAAAATTGAAGGCATTCCCTCTAAAATCTGGAACAAGACAGGGATGTCCTCCATCACCACTTCTATTCAATACAGTTCTCGAAAAACTGGCCAGAGCAATTAGAGAGATGAAAGACATTAAAAGCATAAAAATAGGAAAAGGAGAACTTAAATTATCACTATTTGTAGATGACATGATACTATACATAGAAGACCCAAAAGGGTCTACAGAAAAAACTACTAGAACTCATAAATGAATGCAGCAACGTGGCAGGATACAAAATCAACATGAATAAATCAAAGGCATTTCTGTATATCAGCGACAAAACTTCTGAAAGAAAAATGAGTCAAAACACTGCATTCCCAATTTCCTCAAATAATTAAATACTTGGGAATAAACCTAACAAAAGAGGTGAAAGATTTATATAATGCAAACTACAGAACCCTAAAAAGAGAAATAGAATAAGATCTTAGAAGATGGAAAAATATACCGTGTTCATGGATAGGCAGAACTAACATCATCAAAATGGTGATATTACCAAAAGTTCTCTATAGGTTTAATGCAATGCCAATCAAAATCCCATAGAAACTTTTTGTAGAAATAGATAGAGCAATCATAAAATTCAAATGGAAAAATAAAAGACCCAGAATAGCAAAAGCAATTCTAAGCAGGAAGTGTGAATCAGGCAGTATAGCGATACCAGATTTCAAACTATATTACAGAGCAATCATAATAAAAACAGCATGGTACTGGTACCAAAACAGGCGGGTGGACCAATGGTACAGAATGGAGGACACAGAAACTAATCAAAAAAGCTACAACTATCTTATATTTGATAAAGGAGCTAATGGCCTGCAATGGAGGAAGGATAGCATCTTCATCAAATGGTGTTGGGTAAACTGGAAATCCATATGCAACAAAATGAAACTGAATCCCCTCCTCTCGCCATGCACCAAAGTTAACTCAATGTGGATCAAGGAGCTAGATTCAAATCAGAGTCTCTGCGTCTGATAGAAGAAAAAGTTGGCTCCGATCTACATATTGTGTGGTCAGGCTCCAAATTCCTTAATAGGACACCCATAGAACAAGAGTTAATAATAAGAATCAGCAAATGGGACTTACTTAAACTGAATTATTTTTTTCTCAGAAAGAGAAACAATAAGAGAGGTAAATATGGAGCTTACATCATGGGAACAAATTTTTAGTCCTCACCCTTCACATGGAGCCCTAATATCCAGAGTATACAAAGTATACAAAGAACTTAGAAAATTAGACAATAAGATAACCAATAACCCAATGGGCCAAGGACCTGAACAGAAACTTCTCAGAGGAGGACATAGAATCAATTAACAAGTACATGAAAAAAATGCTCTCCATTTCTAGCAGTAAGAGAAATGCAAATAAAAACCACCCTAAAATACCATCTCAATCCAGTGAGATTGGCAGCCATTATGAAGTCAAACAACAACAAGTGCTTGCGAGGATGTGGGGAAAAGGGTACTCTTGTACATTGCTGGTGGGACTGAAACTGGTGTGGCCAATTTGGAAAGCAGTATGGAGATTCCTGGGAAAGCTGGGAATGGAAGCACCATTTGACCAAGCTATTGCCCTTCTCGGACTATTCCCTGAAGACCTTAAAAGAGCGTACTACAGGGATACTGCCACATGGATTTTCATAGCAGCACAATTCACAATTGCTACACTGTGGAACCAACCCAGATGCCCTTCAATAGATGAATGGATAAAAAAATGTGACTTTTATATACTATCGAGAATTACGCAGCACTAAAAAATGACAAAATCATGGAATTTACAGGGAAATGCATGGCACTGAGCAGATTATGCTTAGTGAATCTAGCCAATCCCTAAAAAACAATTACCAAATGTCTTCTTTGATATAATGAGAGCAACTAAGAACAGAGCAGGGAGGAAGAGCATGAAGAAAAGATTAACATTAAGCAGAAACATGACGTGGGAGGGAAAGGGAGAGAAGAGGGAAATTGCATGGTAATGGAGAGAGACACTTATTGTTACACAAAATTACATATAAGAGGTTGTGGGAAAATAAACAAGGAGAGAAATGAATTACAGTAGGTATGGTAGAGAGAGAAGATGGGAAGAGAGGGGAGTGGGGATAGTAGAGTATAGGAAAGGTAGCAGAATACAACAGTAACTAATAGGGCATTGTGTAAAAATATGGATGTGTAACTAATGTGATTCTGCAATCTGTATTTGGAGTAAAAATGGGAGTTCATAACCCACTTGAATCTAATGTATGAAATATGATATTCAAGAGCTTTGTAATGTTTTGAGCAACCAATAAAAGAAAAAAAAGTAGCAACATATATGCCAATAGAAATTCATCATGTAATGTATATAATCCACAGATCGAAAAATGTTCATTTTACTGAACATGGATTCATGTATAATGTTTTTCAACTAGGAAGCTCACCCATATGTTGAATTTTCAGTTCCAACAGCGTTTAGGAGGAGTGAACTCTTCTCTCAATTTGCATCTGCCAATTCAGCCACCTCACAAGTGTATACGAGTGATATCAGGTAGAATTCTATATGTGCATATAAAAATACATGTGCTGAATAGGCTACAGAGAAAGGGAGACAGGGATTCACATATTTGCTAATTTAAAAAACACATTTAGAACTATTTCAAGAAAAAAATTGACTAGACTTATAACTCCTACATTATATAATGCAAAAGGCAATTCCAACTATACACAATGCGTCCTCTGAACTGCTTGTGTTTCTTCTCTTTTTGGCTTATTTTTCACCATCATATTAGGTTTATTAGTCAGAGACTAGTAGGGTATGGGTTAGTGTCAGGGATTCAGTATTTCAAATGGAAAATTGAAAAATGAATCCAATGTGTATGTAAATATGTGCTACACAAAAATCTTCCCACTCACATCCAGAACAATGCCTTGACATTACCTACGCCCCAAGTAAAACACAATTAGAGTAGAAAAGTGTGAAAATCTATGAATACATATATGGAATGGAATATGCTCGGGAGTTCACAACCTTGGAGGTGGTAGAGGAGTTTCCAAAAGTAAAGGACAGGGTAAACACTCGACAAAAAGGAGCTCTGCTGGCCTAAGAATTCTTGGGAAACGGCTTCTGAGGTTGGGCACTTGAAATATATGTTGTTGTCATGAGCTTTAGCTTCCTTTGTAGTGAGACCATCATAGCTGGGTCTGCATCTATGTAACCGAAAGACATGGTTTCTTATATTCCAATGAACATGAGGCAGCAGTGCTCAATTCTCTCTTTGTAGCTAAACTGTGTCCATTGGAAGCTAAGTGTCTCCCAGTGGGGACTGTGAAGACATTTGGTCATCCTCCACTTTTCGTGGTATTTCTTGCTGCTGCACTGGGAATTTGGTATTTGCTTCACAAAACATAAAAAGTTCATCTGAGATACAGTGCTGGAGGGAGTTCTGTCACGTGTGGTGGGTCAGGGTCTGCAGGAGAATGCACCAACCAGGCTTGTATCCCACATAGCTTACCCCAATAACCATAGCAACCTGATTCTGAATATTGCCCTGAAAACTCTCCATTTAACAAGATGCCTTTACATATAAGGGTCTGATGTCTGCACTATATCAGTCACAAAAAATTTGGAAGCCAATGGCAGATTCACATGGCCCCACCATGATGTTTTATCACACACCTGCCCACCACTGCTCTAGGGCCCCTGCTCAGCAGGCTCCAAATTACTGGCTTCTCTTGTTCTACACCATTTTCATGAAACCCAGTCAAAAACAAGGCACTGTCTGGTATACACATGATCAGCAACAGGACATCAAAAGTTTCTGCAGTGCCACCTGGTCATGGGAATTTCAAAAATGTCATGGTATTTTTCTAGAAATTTTTCAAGGATGAAGTTAGAGGCACTGTGGGTTTCAATTCATTCAGGAACCGTTAAGTGTTGAGAAAGTTCATTACAATGAAAGCTCTGGAGAACTCTCACAGTCAATGCTTCTCAAACAGTTGCCAAAAGGTCTCCTAAAGCCAGGCCAACTGACATCTACAATGTGAGGTCCATGTGTGTTTTGACTCTCAAATATGGGTGCTAAGTCTTTCAGAATAAAATCATGTGATATCCTGGCTGAGATTCTCAGGCCTCTGTGGAAACCACCCTGGGCCTAGATCTCAGTTTCCAAGAGTGAGTCTCATGCGTGGCCTCCTAAAATCCCAACACAATTCATGGCAATACTTCTTTGAGGTCAGTTTCAGAACTCAGTCTCTAAGGGGAATCACACCAGAGTTCAAGCCTAGGTGGACCCAGTCATCCCTTCCATCCGCCAAAAAATGACCACAATTAAAATCAAAACACTTCCACAGGGCCATCATCTTCTTCCATGTAGACACTCATCATAACCTCCAGCTGGAGGTTTCTATGAGCCCAAATAAGCTCACTTGCCCCTCATTTGCCTAAAATCATGATGGCCTGGACACTCTTCCTGTGAACCAGGAATGATCAAATATTCCTGCTGTTAAAGTGTTCGACTTCTCCAATTTGAGGCCTACTGGCTGTAGGGTATAGATTCTTTATGTGATTTGGAGTCATGAGAAAACCCAAGCAAATATGGGCTAGCCTCTGCAGGGATTTCAAGAACTCATTTGACCCAAAGGATCCCTATTCTCACTTTATGGAGGTCAGGAACCTAAAACAAGAAGGCAAAAATATTCATCAACAATGACTGCTCTTTTGGCCATTTTAGTTTTGGAAGCACATGGGATCTTTCTTTAGATCCATCAGGTGCTGAGAATCAAAGCCACAACCTCATACAAGGACAAGAGGCTGATTCAGACACATCTCATTCCAAATCAATTAAGCAAAGAGCCACAGGTGATGTCCATACATTTCCATATGAAAACAGTTTTCTTCAGGTTACACAAAGGGGTGGCCTGAGGCAAAGACCTTCCTGACATTCAGGGTAATAGAAATAGAAGTAAGCAAATGGCCCAAAGAAGGGTTTCTCCACTGAGACTTTACTGGTCACACTGAAATCTGAGTTTTCTTAGATGCCTCCATTCCCTTCAGCAATCCAGTACATGGCCATGTCACAGAATCTTGTGGTGTTACATATTTGGGAAACAAAACCATGAGCCTATTCTGGAGAGTGGCCTGAATTCACGAAGAAAACAGGAACTTTACAAGATAGTAGATGTTGCCCATCCATAAGGCAAGCTGCAGTCCATTCATTAATTGGGCAGTATGAATGCGGGGAAGCTTTCAACTAGAGACAACACATCCATTGATGCATTCTCTTTTCTAATGTCTACAACCACGGATACAGTGGGATACACAGACCTAGAAACACTCACCATGTCAAACGACTTACTAGAAACAGTCCACTCCAAACCAAACAAACCACCTTTCCTACCTATTCTCAGAACATGAGTAAAAACCACAAACTCACACCTACAACGGCGAAGGCACTTACTTTCCCCAAATAGGTCTGTGACTATCCGGAGTGTCTTCTGACTGGTGGGCCATATTATGTTACCCCAAAATGGCCTGTCCTGTTTCAGATCTGGTCTCCTTGTCCAACTCTGTGAAGTTGTCAGGAGCCAAAGGTGAGCGACTACCTGCTTTCTCAGGAAAGGCCCCTCATCAGAGCTCTGCTGGCATTTGGCCATCCTCACATCATTAGGTACCAAGAAAGACTGACTATGTCTTTGGGAAAAGCAAACAAGTTAGCCCACTGGAACTGGGTGTGGGACTGGCTCTGGGTGCCTTCCTTCCTGGATCCCAGGTTCAGAGAATTCCATCACCAAGGAAGTGAAGTGAGGTCACTTCTTTCAGGAACTGAATATGGTCACTACCTTGGTAACCACTTTGTGCTAACAGTTGCATCCAGGGTTCCCATGAGATGGAGGCTGCCCCAACATCCTGTGACACATTCAGAAGTTAGAATGGTATATCAACCATAGGCACCAGGGAACAGCTCTCCACAGAGGCCTGGTTCAGTCCATCTTCTCTTCATTAAGAAGAGAGAGGCTGATTCAGACTATCAATTAATCCTGACCAGGTTGTTTGCCATGGAAGATGACTATTGCTCTCTCAGGTCCTACATAGCTGCCTATATCTTCTGCAAGGATCTTTTCTCCATGGATCTTTGATGTTCTCAGCAGGTGGAAGATCATCTACATTCCTATATTGTAAGACCCATACTGTCCCTGCTCTTAAGTAAGTTATACTGAGGGAACAGTGTATGGTTAGGGTTAATAACATGTTCAATTTGGATTACAAATCATTCTGCGGGATGAATAATGGTATTGGCAAAATGCAATATTTACAAGAGTATATATGTGAAACATAAGTATGAAAGCAGAAATCTAGGTAAGATTTGAAGCCCAGAAGGGCATTGGGGACTTGAGTGGGATACTTAGCTTTGAGTAATGTGCAGCACAGATGTCTCAGATAAATCAATATACACTGGCATCGTACCTTGTACCTTGGATATTGAATGTTGAAGAGAACATCCAGTCAAAAACTGATAGTCGGTAGGATTAGGAAGGTAGTTGGTAGGTTTAGAAAGAAGAATGAGTATAGGATTTGGACCAAAAGTTCTTTCGCAATAAGATTTCGGGTAGAGAGTGTATGTAAATGTAAGCACATGTGAAGAGTCAGTCACAATGATGAACTGGGGAAAAATGTAGGAAATCAGATATCAATAGAGACATTAGGAAATCAAGCAAAGTATAAATTGTGTGATAGGGTTAGACATTTTCAACAGGTTTGAAGTTGAATATATAATCTTAAGAAGAAACAAATATGTAGTCAAAAATAGAATTGATATTTGAGAGCATTAGGCAACCTGGACATGGATGTTTTTAGTAATCCATGCTCACTTTCCATTTACGCTTTGGTACAATTTTAAGTGTGACCTTTGCTTTTTGTGTCCAGAATATTTCTGTAATAAAATGTGTATGTAGATCAGGTGGAAAGAGTATTTCTTCCACCAATTCTGCGAGCAATATTTTGAAGACTTACAAATTAGTATGGGGGTACAAATAGGTGTACCCTGTTTCAATGAATATAGACATAATGCATGAATAGACCATACTGTGAATAAATAATATAACTGGATCCACTTTAAATAATGGATTGAATAAATATCTGAAAATTTATAAGAAATTTTATATTGATATGCAATCATTCATTCCAACCAGTTATATATCTAACGATAATCTTAGGATTATGGTTTATCATGAAGGGTGTGTGAGTTTTGGTTCAAAATTGATTATGGAAATCGAAAATAATATATTTGGAAAAAAGTCTCATGAATAGACCAGTCAAGAAACATAGAGGAATACATGTGTTCTGGAGCAGGAAGTGATTGAAAGTGAAACAAATGCCTATAAATTTGCTAACTAGTGAATAAAATATATATACTGAGATTTGCATAAACTGAAGAAATAGTAATGTACCAGTGTGGAATAAAAATTAATGTCAAAATACACATCATGTCCCATAGGAACCTACATGCATTGATGTTAAACTGGGTCAGTTAAAGTAGACATATTAGGATTTGTATGCACCTTTTACTGAAGTTAGTTTTCAGTACTAGGAAACAAATATGTATTTCGGGTGGATGAATATTTCTAAGAATAATCTTGTGAAAAGTTGATTATTAATCCACATACATGAACATGAATGAATTTAGGGAGTGTATATAAGACACATATATTTCATATTTTTAAAAATATGGAGAGTATATATATATATATATATATATATATATATATATATATATATATATACATATATATACACACACACACACACACACACAAACACAGACATTAAAAAGTAGCAATATATATGCCAATCGAAATTCATCATGAAATATATATCATAAAGATGCAAAAACATTCATTTTAGTGAACATGGGTTTATGTATAATGTTGTTCCACTGGGAAGCTCACCCATAGGTTGAATTTTCAGTTCCAACAGCGTTTAGGAGGAGTGATCACTTCTCACACTTTGTATCTGCTAAGTCATATACCTCACAAGGATGTACGTGTGATACCTTGTAGGATTCTATTGGTGCATATAAAAATACATGTGCTGAATAAGCTCCAGAGAATGGGAGACAGTAATTCACATATTTGTTAACTTTAAAAACACATGTAGAACTATTTCAATTAAATATTGAATAGATTTATAACACCTACCCTTTATCATGCAAAAGGCAAGTCCAACTCTGAACTGCAAGTATTTATGTACTGTTTGGGTTATTTTCTTCCATCATATTTGGATTAGTAGTCAGAGTCTAGTAGAATATGGGTTAGTGTCAGGGATTCAGAATTTCAAATGGAAAATAGAAAAATTAATCTTCTGACTCTCATCCAGAACAATGCCTTGTCATTACTTTCGCCCCAAGGGAGACACAATTAGAGTAGAAGAGTTACAAAATCTGTGATTACATTTCTGGAATAGAAAATGCTCAGGAGTGCACAAACTTGGAGGTGGAATAGGAGTTTCCAAAAGTAAGGACAGGGTACACACTCCACAAACATGAAGCTCTGCTTGCCTAAAACTTCTTGAGAAACTGCCAGTGAAATTGGGCACTGAAATATAGGTTGTTGTCAGGAGTTAAGCTTCCTTTGTAGTGAGACCCTCAAAGCTGGGTCTGCATGTATGAGACCTGGAGGACAACATTTCATATTTTCCAATGAACACGAGGCAGCAGTGCTGAATTCTCTCTTTGTAGGTAAACTGTGGGCACTGGGGGCTTATTGTCTCCCCGTGTGGACTGTGAAACCATTTGGTCATCCTCCACTTTTCGTGATGTTTCTTGCTGCTGCACTTGGAGTTTGGTTCATGCTTCACGAAATACAAGGAGTTCAACTGGGAAACAGTGCTTGAGGTAGTTCTGTCACGTGTGGTGGGTCAGGGTCTGCAAGAAAATTCACCAACCAGGCTTCTATCTCTCAAAGATTGCCCCCTTGTCCATAGCAACCTGATTCTGAACATTGCCCTGAAACTATGCCATATAACAAGATGCTTTTACATATAAGGGTCTGATGTCTGCACTCTGTCAGTTACAAGCTATTTGGAAGCCAATGGCAGATCCAAATGGCCCCACCATGATGTTTTATCACACACCTCTCCACCACTGCTCTAGGCCCACTACTCAGCAGGCTCCAAAATACTGGCTTCTCTGTTCTAAACAAATTTCATGAAACCTTGTCAATCAAGGCACTGTCTGGTACACTCATGGTAAGCAACAGGACATCGAAAGTTTCTGCAGTTCCACCTGGTCATGGAAATTTTAAAAATTTCGTATTATTTATCTAGCCATTTTTCAAGGATGACGTTGGATGCACTGTGGATTTCAATTATTCAGGAACCATTAAATGTTGAGAAAGTTCATTTCAAAGAAAATTCTAGAGAACTCTCACAGGCAAGGCTTTCCAAAGAGTGGACAAAGGTCACTTGAAGCCAGGACCATTGAGGTCTACAATGTGAGGTCCTATGTCTTTTGACTCTCAACTATGGCTGCCAAGTCTTTCAGAATAAAATCATGTGATATCCAGGCTGAGATTCCCAGTTCTTTGTGGAAAGCCACCCTGGTCCTAGATCTCAGGTTCCAAGGGTGACTCTCATGCGTGGCCTCCTAAAATCCCAAAACAATTCATGGCAATACTTCTCTGAGATCAGTTTCAAAACTCAGTCTCTACGTGGAAACACACCAGAGTTCAAGCCCAGTTGACCCAGTCATCTCTTCCAACCGCCACACCAATGACCAGAATTAAAACCAAAACACTCCCACATGGCCCTCATTTTCTTCCATATAGTCACTCATCATAACCTTGGCTGGAAGTTTTTATGAGGCACACAGCCCAAGACAATGTCAAAATAAGCTCCCTTGCCCTTCATTTGTCTAAAGTCAGTGTTTCCTGGACAACGTTCCTGTGAACCAGGACTGATCAAAGAGGCATGCCATTAATACTGTTCCGCTTTTCCAATTTGAGGCATACAGACTGTCGGGTATAGTTTCTTTATGTGATTTGCAGTCATAAGAAAACCCAAGCACCTATGGGCTAGCCTCTGCAGGGCTTGAAGAACTCAGTTGACCCAAAGATACCTGTTATCACTTGATGGAGATGAGGAACCTTACAGAGGAAGGCAAGAGACTTCATCACAATGACTTCTCTTTTGGCCATTTTGGATTTGGATGCACACATGGGATCTTTCTTTAGATCCATCAGGTGCTGAGAATCTAAGCGATAATCTCAAACTGCACTAAGAGGCTGAATCAGACATATCCCTTTGCAAAGCAATTAAGCCAGGAGCCACAGGTGATGCCCATTTATTTCCATTTGAAAACTGTTTTTTTCAGGCATTGGAAATGTGGGGCCTTAGGCAAAGACCTTCCTTACATTCAGGGCAACAGAACAATAGGTAAGCAAAATCCCAAAGCAGATTTTCTCCACTGAGACTTTCCTGGTCACACTGATATCTGAGTTTTCTGAGATATTCACCATTCTCTTCAGCTATCCAGTACATGGCCATGTCCCAGATTGTGGAGGAGATACATATCTTGAACACAAAACCATGAGCCTATGGGAGAGTTGCCAGAATTCAGGAAGAAATCACGAATGTAGGAAGGTAGTAGGTGTTGCCCATCCATAAGGTAACCTGCAGTCCATTCATAAATTGGACAGGATAAATTCTGCGAAGATTTCTACTAGACAGGACACATCTATTGATGCATTCTCTTTTCTATTGTCTACAACCACGGACACAGTGGGATATCCAGACATAGAAACACTCGCCTTCTCAAAGGACTTACTAGAAACAGTCCACTCCAAACCAAACAAACCGACTTTCCTACATATTCTCAAAACATGAGACAAAATCAAACACACACACACACACACACACACACACAAAGGCACCTTCTTTCCCCAAATAGGTCTTTGACTATCCAGAGCGTCCTCTGACTGGTGGGCCATACTATGTTCCCCCGAAACGGGCTGTGCTATGTCAGATCTCGTCTCCTTGGTCAAAACTGTGATGTTATCAGGAGCCAGGGGTGAGCGACTGCCTGTTTTCTCAGGTAAAGCCCCTCTTCAGAGCTTTCCTGGCATTTGTCCATCTTCAATTTAGTTGCCAAGAAAGACTGACTCTGTCCTTCTTAAATCCAAACATTTGAGAACACTGGGACTTGGACTGGGACTGCCTCAGGGTGCCTGGCTTCCTGGATCCCAAGTTCAGAGTGTTCCATCAACAAGAAAGTGACATAGGTCACTTCGTCTAGAACTGAATGAGGTCACTGCCTTGGCAACCACTTTGTCTTAACAGTTGCTTCCAAGGGTCCCTGAGATGGATCCTGCCCCTACTTCCTATGACACTTTCACAAGCTAGAATGGAATATCAACCACAGGCACCCAGGAACAGCTCTTCACACAAGCCTGGTTTGGTCTATCTTCTCTACATTAAGAAGAGAGAGACTGCTTCAGACACATCCCTTCATCCTGACCTGTTTTTTTTTTTTTTGTCATGAAAGATGACTTTCGCACTCTCAGGTCCTTCATAGCTGCCTACATCTTCTTTAGGGATCATTTCTGCATGGACCTTTGAGGTTCTCTGCAGGTTGAAGATCTCCTACATTCCTGTATTGTAAGACCAACTCTGTCCCTGCTATTCTGTAAAGTTAGATTGAGGGAACAGTGTATGGTTACGGTTAATAACATGTTTGATTTGGGTTAGGATCATTCTGCTGGATGAATAATGGTATTGGGAACCTGCGATATATATAAGATTATATAGGTGAAATATATGAATGAAAACAGAAATCTCGGTAACATTTGAAGCCCAGAAGGGCATTAGGTCCTTGATTGGGATACTTAGCATTTAATTATGTTCTGCACAGATGTCTCAGATAAATCTATACACAATGGCATAGGACCTGATACCTTGGATGATTGAATGTTGAGGAGAACAACCATTCAAAGAGGGAGAGTCGGTAGGATTAGGAAGATAGTTGGTAGGAGTAGAAAAAAGTGTGAGTATAGCATTTGGACAAATAGTTCTTTAGCAATAGGTTTTCAGGTAGACAGAAAATGTAAATGTCAGCACATGTGAAGAGTCAGTCACAGTGATGAAATGGGGAAAATATGTAGGAAAGCAGATATCAATAGCGACATTAGGAAATCAGGCAAAGTATAAAGTGAGTGATAGCAATAGACACTTTCAACAGGCTTGAGATTGAATATATAATCTTAGGAAGTAACAAATATGTAGTCACCAATAGGATTGACATTTGAGAGCATTAGGCAACGTGGACATGGGTGATTTTCATAACCCATACTCACATTCCATTTAGGCTTTGGTACAATCGTAAGTGTGACTTTGCATTTTGTGGCCAGAATATTACTGTGATAAAACGTATATGTAGATCAGGTGACATGAGTCTTTCTTGCACCATTTCTTGGAGCAATATTTTGAAGGGGTATAAATTAGTATTGGAGGTACATATAGGTGTACCATGTATGTATGAATATAGAGATAATGCATGAATAGACCATACTGCGAATAAATAATATAACTTGTTCCAACTTTAAATAATGGATTGAATTGATATCTGAAAATACACAGGAATCATATATTGATATATATACATTCATTCCAACCAGTAATACATCTAATGGTAATATTACGGTTGTGGTTTATCATAAAGAGTGTGTGAATTTTGCTTCAAAATTGATTATGGAAATCGAAAATAATGTGTTTGGAAAGAAGTCTCATGAAATGACCAGTCAAAAACAAGGAGGAATACATATGTTCTGAAGCAGGAAGTGATTGAATGTGTTACAAATTTCTTTAAATTTGTGAACTTGTGGATGAAATGTATATTCTATGATGTACAAAAACTGCAGAAATAGTAATGTACCAGTGTTTAATAAAAATGAACGTCAAAATACACATCATGTCCCATAGGAATCTACTTGCATTGATGTTAAAGTGGGTCAGCTACTGTAAAAATATAAGGATTTGTTTGCACCATTCAGTGAAGTAACTTTTTAGTACTAGAAAACAAATATGTATTTCAGGTGGATGAATATTTTTAAAATAATCTTATGAAAAGTTTAATATAAAACCACATACATGAACAAGAATGAATTTAGGGAGTGTATAATAGGACACATATATTTTATATTTTGAAAAATCTAGAGAGTATATACACACACACACACACACACACACACACAAAACACACACAGAGACATTAAAAAGTAGCAATATATATGCCAATTAAAATTCATTGTGAAATATATATCATCCACAGATCCAAAAATATTAATTTTACTGAACATGGATTTATGTATAATGTTCTTGAACTAAGAAGCTCACTCATAGTCTGAATTTTCAGTTCCAAAAGTATTAATGAGGAGTGATCTCTTCTCACACTTTGTATCTGCCAAGTTAGCCACCTCTCAAGAATATACGTGTGATACCAGGTAGGATTCTATATGTGCGTATAAAAATACATGTGCTGAATAGGCTACAGAAAAATGGAGACAGGAATTCACAGATGTGTTAACTTTAAAAACACATGCAGAACTATTTCAACAAAAAATTGACAAGATTTATAACTCCTACCCTATATCATGCAAAAGGCAAGACCAACTATACACCATGCCTCTTCTGAAGTGCTAGTATTTCTATTCTGTTTCGGTTATTTTTCTCCATCATATTAGAATTAATAGTCAGAGTCTAGTAGGGTATGGGTTAGTGTCAAGGATTCAGTATTTCGAATGGAAAATTGAACAATGAATCCAATGTGTATGTAAATATGTGCTACACAAAATTATTCCCACTCTCAACCAGAACAATGCCTTGACAATCCCTTCACCCCAAGTAAGACACAATTAGAGGAGAAGATTTAGAAAATCTGTGAATAAATTTGTGGAATGCAATATGCTCAGGAGCTCACAACCTTGGAAGTGGTAGAGTAGTTTCCAAAAGTATGGGACAGGGTAAAAACTCCACAAACATGGAGGTCTGCTGGCCTAGAGACTTCTTGAGAAACTGCCTGTGAGGTTGGGCACTTGAAAAATATGTTGTTGTCAAGAGCTTTAGCTTCCTTTCTAGGGAGACCATAAAAGCTTGGTCTGCATCTATGAGACCTGGAGGACATGGTTTCTTATTTCCCAATGTACATGAGGCAGCAGTGCTGAATTCTCTTTTTAGATAAACTGTGGCCACTGGGGGCTAAATGTGTGCCGGTGTGCACTGTGAAGGCATATGGTCATCTTCCATTTTCGTGGTGTTTCTTCCTGCTGCACTGAGAGTTTGGTATTTGCTTCACAAAATACAAGGAGTTCAACTGGGTCACAATGCAAGAGGAAGTTCTGTCATGTATGGTGGGTCAGGTTTTGCAGGAGGATACAAGAACCAGGATCCTATCCCACATATCTTGCCCCCTTGACCATAGCACCCTGATTCTGAACAATGTCCTGAAACCTCTCCATATAACAACTTGCCTTTACATGGAAGGTTCTGCTGGCTGCACCATGTCAGTCACAAGCCATTTGGAAGCCAATGGAAGATCCACATGGCCCCACCACAGATGTTTTATCACATACCTGCCCACCACTGCTCTAACCTACTACTCAACAAAGTCCAACTTACTGGCATCTCTGTTCTACACCATTTACATGAAACCCAGTCAATCAAGGCACTGTCTGGTATATTCATGATCAGCAACAGGACATCAAAAGGTTTTCCAGTGCCACCTGGTGATGGGAAATTCAAAAATTTCATGGTATTTATCTAGCCATTTTTTAAGGATGAAGTTGGAGGCACTGTGAGTTTCAATTTTTTCAGGAACCATTAAATGGTTAGGAAGCTCATTTCAATGAAATCTCTGGAGAACACTCACAGGTAAGGCTTTCCAAAGAGTGGCCAAAAGATCATATGATGCTATGCCCATTTAGGTCTACAATGTGAGGTCCATATGAGTTTTGACTCTCAACTATGGGTGCCAAGTCTTTCAGAATAAAATTTGTGGTATCCTGGCTGAGAGGCTCAGTGCTCTGTGGAAAGCCACCCTGGGCCTAGAACTCAGTTTCCAAGGGCGATGCTCATGCCTGGCTTCCAAAAATCTCAACACTATTCATGGCAATACTTCTCTGAGGTCAGTTGAAGAACTCAGACTCTAAGGGAATCACACCAGAGTTCAAGAACATGTGGACCAAGTCATCTCTTCCAACCGCCACCCAAATGACCACAATTTAAACCAAAACACTCCAACGTGGCGCCCATCTTCTTCCATATAGACACTCACAATAAACTCTACTATGGCTGGAGTTTTCCATGAGGGGCATAGCCCAAGACCGTATCCAAAATAAGCTCTTTTGCACCTAATTTGCCTAAATTCAGGGTGGCCTGGACACCCTTCTTGTGAACCAGAAGAGATTAAATAGGCCTCCCGTTAATACTGCTCCGCTTCTTCAATTTGAGGCCAAATGACTGTGGGGTTTGGATTCTTTATGTGAATTGGAGTCTTGAGAAAACCCAAGCAACTATGGGCTAGACTCTGCAAGGCTTTGAAGAACTCATTTGACCCAAAGGATCCCTAATCTGACTTGATGGAGGTCAGGAAAGTTACAGAGGAAGGCGAGAGACTTCATCCACAAGGACTGCTCTTTTGGCCATTTTGGTTTTGGATGTACACATGGGATCTTTATTTAGATCCATCAGGACCTGAGAATCTAAGCCACAGCCTCACACAGGGTAAATAAGCTGATTCAGACACATCCTTTCCAAAGCAATTAAGCAAAGAGCCACAGGTAATGCCCATTCATTTCCATTTGAAAACTGTTTTCTTCAGGCTTCACAAAGTGGTGGACTGAGGAAAAGACCTTCCTGACATTCAGGGCAACAGAAGAGTAGGTAAACAAAAGGCCCCAAGCAGGGTTTCTCCACTAAGACTTTCCTGGTCACACTGATATCTGAGTTTTCTGAGATGCTCACCATTCCCTTCAGCTATACAGTACATGGTCATGTCACAGAGCTTCGAGGTTGTACATATCTTAAACAGAAAACCATGAACCTATTCTGGAGAGTGGCCAGAATTCAGGAATAAAACAGAAACTAAGGAAGATAGCAGGTGTTGCACATCAATAAGGCAAGCTGCAGTCCATTCATAAATAGGGCAGGATGAATGCTGTGAAGCTTTCTACTAGACAGGACATATTAATTGATGCATTCTGTTTTCTAATGTCTACAACCACGGACACAGTGGGATACACAGACATAGAAATTCTCGCCTTGTCAAACGACTTACAAGAAACAGTTCACTCCAAACAAAACAAACCGCCTTTCATACCTATTCTCAGAACATGAGACAAAACCACAAACCCACACCCACACCACAAATGCACCTCCTTCCCCCAAGTAGGTCTGTGACTATCTGGAGTGTCCTCTGTCTGGTGGGCCTTATTATGTTCCCTGGAAATAGCCTGTTCTGTCTCAAATCTGGTCTTTTTGGCCAACTCTGTGAAGTTGTCAGGAGCCAGCGGTGAGCCACTGCGTGCTTTCTCAGGAAAGGCCCCTCTTCATAGCTTTCCTTGCATTTGGCCATCCTTACATCAGTAGGTCCCAAGAAAGACTGAGTCTGTCCTTGGTAAATCAAAATAAGTTTGACCACTGGGACTGGGACTGGGACTGGCTCTGGGTGCCTGGCTTCCTGGATTCCAAGTTCAGAGAGTTCCATCACAAAGGAAGTTAGGTGAAGTCACTTCCTTTTGGAACTGAATGAGGTCACTGCCTTGGCAACAACTTTGTCCTAACAGTTGCTTCCAAGGTTCCCATGAGAGGGAGGCTGCTCCTACTTCCTGTGACACTTTCACAGGTCAGAGAGGTATGTCAACCATAGGCATGCAGGAGCAGCTCTCAACACATGCCTGCTTTGGTCCATCTTCTCTACATTAAGAAGAGAGTGGCTGATTCAGACACATCCCTTCATCCTGAGCAGGTTGTTTGCCATGGAAGACTTTTGCTCTCTCAGGTCCTTCATACTTGCCTACATCTTCTCCAGGGATCATTTCTACGTGGACCTTTGAGGTTTTCAGCAGGTGGAAGATCCTCTATTTTCCTGTATTTTAATACCAATTCTGTCCCTGCTCTTCTGTAAAATTAGATTGAGAGAACAGTGTATGGTTAGGATTAATAACAGGTCCGATTTGATTTAGAAAGAAAACTACACGGTTGAGCAAACAGGGTCCTACAGTTAGCAATAATATGAGGAATTTTAATGAACCGGCCATGGCAGATAAAAGCGCAGTTAATCAGGTCACTATGTGAACCAAGACTCAAACCTCCCTTTTGGGGCCTCTGTCTCTCTTTGACGCTCTTCAAGTCGTTTTCTTAATTTATTCATAGATTCTTTTACAACTCCAGTATTGTCGGCACAAAAACAACATTCTTCCCTCAATGCAAGCAAAAAGGCACCTTTCTCTCATGAAGAGGAGGTCCAACACTCGCCTGCTTTGTAAAACAACTTCAGAAAGAGAGAGGTTAAAATTCCTGTAAAGCTGTGATGTCGGTTTTTAATGTCTTTAAGTTTTGGCCTATTTCTGCTTCTAATTGTGTCTTTGTTGTGTCTCATGGACTAGCCCACCCCTAAAGCAACTATTATTTCTAATAGGATGGCTAAAGTGAGGGATACAGGTTCCCGCTGGAACCGGGTTGTATGCCCCCCTATTTGATCTTTAAATGAACCTACGTCATGATAGAGAACTCTGGAAAACATCTGCATCATTACATAATTAATCACATATATTGACCATTTTATGAAAACATAAATAATGTTAAAGTGTATAGAATTATACTGTTGTAGGGATGGACAATGAAAGGGACCTAAGATAGCACCAAACACAGGAAAACAGCCTTATTTGGTTGCATCCGGATTTAGAGGGCATTGCTTCTGTTGTAATCAATTAATCCCCTGAACCCCAAGTTTTGGTAGTTTTAGAATTTGTACCCAATATGTAAGGGAAGTGGATCAGAAGTTCACAGTCTGTAGAAATTCACAAAAATCAGTTTTTGTTTCTGTTTTTGTTCCTCTGTTCTGGGCAAGTTAACTTTTCAAGGACACCTTGGAAAGGGAGAGCTTTTTTGTCTCTTTTTTTTCTCCCTGCCAGCTGTCACCATGAAGCCCAGTTGGTAACTTTTTTATCTTAGAAATGTAGTCATCTCTGTGAAGCCCCAGCTCAAGGCCAGAGGCTTTGTTCACATATTTTGTGAAAACCTAGTAAGGCGGTGTCAAGCTTAGGGGTGGTGATTTTTCCAGCCAGTGGCCAAGTAGAACAGGGCAACATGAGAAGTGGAAGTTTATCTACATTGAACTCTTTCAGAGGGACTCTTTTGCTGAAAGACCTAATGTAAGCCTCGGTGAAGACTTCTGGAGAAGGTTATTTAAGACATATCTATGGACCTGGTACAGAGGGGGAAGACTGGGAAGGCGAGGCTGAGAGCAGCTCCGTGGATCTGAGAATGAGGAAGATGAGATGTAAAAGAATAATGGAAAAGGGGTTTGGGATTTTCCTAGAACAAAACTTGAGCAGTAGAACAGGTAGAGAAGAGGTGAAGATGGGAGTGAGTATTCTAAAAACCCCTGAGGGACTTTAAATTTTTAGAAACCTGTTTTCAGTGATGACAAAGCAACTTTAAAGGCCATTTTTATTACATCTTGGATAGGGGTCTGAGGGCTCTTCTCAGCTGGTTTGAGCTTTGGTTTAGCTTCTTAGAGGACTTTGTGGGACCTAGTGCAGGCACAGACAGAAAAAGAGAGGAGTGAGTGAGTGGAGGGGTACCTCGGTACTGCTACCTCAGCAAGGGGGCAATGGTCTGAGAACTGGCAGAGGTTTGGGTTTTTGATCTAGTAATTGGAGGTGAGAAATCACGTTGCTGAGGTGGGAGTGACAGCAGAGACTAGAGCAGAAGACTGAGGGTGAGGAACTATTGGAGAAGCATAGTACAGGATGTGAGTGAAGGAGGGAAAAGGATTCCGCATAGGGGAATTTTCCCCTTTTGAGCACTTGCCGAAGTTAAAAATGTCACGCAGAATTTGAGGATCTAAAGAACCCTCTGGGGGCCATAGCTTTTGGTTGTCTAATTGGTAATATGGCCAATGCTGTGTACTGAATGTGATGAGGAGTTTGGGTTCCACCAGGCAGCCCCTGTATGCTCACATCCCCATGAGTTACACAAGAAGTTGGCTTTTCCCCCACACAGCCATGGCTGTTTGTGGCTTTGATAGTCCACCGGGCATACATCGTAATCTAGGCTAGCCAACCTGAATCTGGCTCGCGTTTCTGTGCATCCATAATGTTTGTTTCAATTATCTATGGAACGGAAGGGATTTAATGAAACTTTAGTGGGATCCTCTTCATCAGGGTTATCTCAATAGGAAAGACGTATACCAAGCTGAAAAATGTCTGGGTGGAGAGATAGCCACCAGGTCCCTAAGGGGGCTGTATGCGAGATATACCATACTTCTTGTCTAGTAGGATTTGAGATCAGCCTTCACTGCTGAACAGGCTGATGAGGGTTAGGAGTACTGGTGGCCAAGGGGAGAGTCTACAGTCTTGTCCACATAGCGAATACGAAATTTGAAATGGTTACCAGTCTTTTCCAGTTTCCAACCAGAGTCTGGACACAGCGAAGGCTTTAGATGAGAGGCATGGATCCAAAAAGTAATTCTGTCTACTTTTACCGCTGTAGGTGTTATAAGTAGCACCTGGTATGTTCCTTTCCAGCGGGGTTCTAGGAATGACACCTGATGTTGTCTTATGTAGACGAAGTCTCTTACTTGATATTGATGTGGAATCCCCTCGTCCCCAGGTTGGTAGGCAGTGGCCAGCTGTTTCCACAGTTATCACTGAGTTCTTTCAATGGCTTTAAGTCTGTCAAGCAAGGGGTGTGGAAGGGATTGTTAGGCCTTAGAGTTGGGGATTAGGTCCCTTACTGGATGATGGGCATCATAGAGAATTTCATAGGGGGTGAGGTTACACAAAGAAACTGAGGGAGTATTTCTCGCATGAAACAGTGCATAAGGCAGGAGCATAGTCCAATCTTTTATGCCAGTCTCTGAGCTTAATTTTGTTAAGGACTCTTTAATGGTTCTATTTATTTTTTCTACCTCTCCTGAGCTCTGGGGTATATAAGCATAATGTAACTTACAATTAATCCACACGTGACTTACCTGGGCCATGAACACAAGTCCATTATCAGACCCTATTACCTTAAACAGACCATATCTTGGAAAAATATCTTCCAGGATCTTCTTGAGAACCATTTGGGCCGTTTTTTTTTTTTTTTCTGTGTGTGTGTGTGTGTGTGTGTGTGTGTGTGTGTGTGTGTGTAAGGCTTCAATCCATCCTGAAAATGTATCTACAAAGACTAGGAGATATTTAAGTCCATACCTTGCTGGCTTAATTTCAGTAATGTCCACTTCCCAGAATTGTCCTGGTCTGGTTCCTCATAGGTGCTTTCCTCTAAGAAACATGGAAGGGTAAGCATTAAACAATTGACTGACCCAACAGGCTTTTGTTACCGGTTCAGTTTTTTTCTTTCACTGTGAGTTGGTTAGTGGAAAACTCTGTTCTTAATCCTATAGGAGTGCCTGCAGTTTCTTTGAACCAAGGTGAGTGAGTTGACGTACATTTTTAACTTAGTGTAGGGCTTTCTGTAATTGCAGGCTGAGCTCAGTAAAGTTGAGGTGTTCAGTGTCAGTGTCCTTAGATGTTATCTAAAACTTCCTGTTACTCAGAGGTCCATTGGAATTGGGCATCTCCCTTTAACAGCGGGTATAAAGGAGCAGCTAAGGACGCGAACCCATTTATCCATAACCTGCAAAACCCAGCAATCCCAAGAAACTCTCTTAGTTGTCTGCTGTAAGATGGGGTTGGTATCTGCTCAACGGTTTGTTTTCTGGGCTCAGTGAGCCATCGTTTACCGCCCCTGAGGAAATAGTCATGGAAGATTACTTCTTGCTGGCAAATTGGGCAATTTTGGCAGAAGCTCTATACCCGAGTTGAGCAAGCTCCGATAATAGTGCTTGGGTCCCAGTTCAGTTTTCCTTGGTGTTGGATGCCAGTAGCAGGTGATCCACGTATTGAAGCTGGGTGACTTCGGGGTGTGTAGTTCTGAAATTGTTGAGATCTCTGTGGAGGGCTTCATCAAAGAGAGTGGGGGAGTTTTTGAACCCCTCTGCGAGTCTAGTCCAAGTTAGTTGACTAGACTTTCCGGTTTTTGGGTCTACCCACCCAAAAGCAAACAGCAACTGACTATCTTTATGCAGAGGCAAGCAAAAGAAAGCTTGTTTTAAGTCCAGAACAGTATACCATTTCTGCTCAGGGTTCAGAGTGCTAAGCAGTTTGAATAGATTAGGTACTGTGGGGTGAATATCCTGCACTCTGTTGTTGATCTCTCTTTGGTCTTTAACAGGTTGATAGTCCCCGGTTCCTGCCTTTTTCTTCTAATAACAGGGGAGTGTTCCAGGCCAATTGACAGGGCCTTAGGACACCTAAGGACAGATATTTCTGAATATAGGGCCTTATCCCATCTTTAGCTTTTTATGCTTAGAAGATATTATTTGACATTGATTGGGGAGGCTGAAGTTTTTAACTCCACTGTTATTGGAGGTTGTTTCACGGCCAGGCCTAACACAGCATTTTTTGCCCAGGCATCTGGGTAATCTGTTATCCATTTCTGCGGTGGCTTGCCTGTTTGATCAGTCTTGGAAGGTGTGAAGAGTGGATGTTTATCTTCTACTAATATAGTTACAGCCGTGACTATAGGAGTTTTTACTGAAGGATTTAGAAATTTCTTTTGCGGGCTTTCAGGGTTAAAAGTTATTTTGGCCCAGAGCTTGGTGAGCAGATCTCTGCCCATCAATGGGTGCGGGCATTCTGGGATTACTAGGAAGGAGTGATGGATTTTTCCTTTCCCCAGGTCCATGGTCCTTTTAGTAGTCTAAGCCCGATATTTACTGCCATTAGCCCTTTGAACTACAGACCTTTTATTTGATAGACGGCCCAATGGGGCCCTAAGGGCTGAGTATACTGCTCCTGTATTCACTTCAAAGTCTACTGGGGTCCCCTACTCTTCAAAAGTTACCCTGAGCTAGGGGAAGGAATCTGAGCCCCAACTTTCTTAGTCATCCTCCAGAGTCAGAATGGCTGGCTGGCGTGTCTGTCTCTTTATAGGGCACTCTTTGGCCCAGTGTCCTTTTTTTTATGGTAGGCACATTGATCTGAGGCCAGGGGTGGCCTCTGGCACGGGCCCAGGTATCCCTTCCTGTCACCTTATGTCTTAATTTCTGGCCTCTTTCTTGTTGTGACCAGGATCTAAGTCAATGCCTTAGTCTTTCTTTTGCTTCTCTCATCCTCCCTTTGCTCCCTTTCTTTTTCCCTGTTTCTCTTTTATAGTATATTTTTTTGGCTTCTCTGACTAAATCTCTCTTTTAACTTTTTTTTTTTAATATCCATGGCAGCTTCCCCAATTAAGGCCATCATGACAGATGCCTTTTGATCTGCTGCCTGAGAATCGAAAGGAGTATATCTCTTATATGCCTCCATAATTCTCTCTAGAAACATAGAGGTAGATTCATCAGGCCTTTTAATAATTTCTCTTACCATGGCCAAATTAGTTGGTCACCTAGCGGCCCCTTGGATACCCGCTATTAGAGCCTGGCAATAATTGGACATATGCTCCCTATCTTCAAAGGTGTTGGGGTCTCCGTTGGGTTGGTTTAAGGGGAAGCCGGCTTTGATTATGTTGGGAAGTTGTGTTGGTCGCCCATCAAGTCCGAGGATATTTTTTTCTAGCTTCCAGGAGGTTTTTCCTCTCATTCCTCTGTCGTGAAGAGAGTCCCTAGGAGTTGTTGGCAGTCATCCCAAGTAGGCAGGTGTGAAAACGTTGGCGAGTTCTCTGAGTTTTTTTAGCCGGGCCAGCTTCCTCTAGGGAAGGAGGGGCTGTGTGTGCCATTGGACAGTCATCTGGAGGGTGCTGGGCCATCCTGGCTTCCTCGAATGGTGGAGAGGCTGAGTAAGCAGCAGGGGAATTACTTACAGGGTTTTGGGGGTTGGGGGACAAGGGCAGAGGATAAGGACGAGTAGAGTCTTGAGACTCAGGGAGAACAGAGGGTGGAGGTTGAGGAGCAGAGAGTTTGAGAGATAGAATCGTAGGGGAAGGAGTAGGAGTGGGTGCAGGGACAAGGAAAGGCTTCACCCATGGAGGAGGAGATTTGCAGAGGTCCTGACAAGTTAAGATATATGGCTATTGATCTGGATGGCTATGTGGCCCCTGCTGAAAGACAATATCTCAGACTTTTCAAATTAGTGCGAAGTAGAAACATCTTTCTAGGGGCCATCCGACTACAAAGGTGGGTTATTCTGAGACACAGAATCTGCCAGGTCTAGTGTTTTAATGAAAAAGAAAGAATCTGAGCCCTTAAGCAGACTTTGGTCCAGTGATTAAGGGTCAGGGACAGAGGCATTGAAGTGCTCTGTCCCATAATGAAATATACACAGACAGTGAAAGCAAAGACACATGACACAGACAAGACAAGACAATAAAGACAGACAATGGACGTCCAATACTGAGACCAGGACTGAGTAGCGGGCAAATCCTGATGGGCTGCCAATTCCAAATCTGAAAGAAAATATCACTGAGTCGAGGAGACTATGGTTCCTCGATTTCCCGAGTCCATCCCACAGGAACATGGCCTGTGGCTCTGTGACATGTGTGTCAGCCACCGTGGGAGAGAGCTCACGCTCTTTACCAATAGCCATTTTGTCAAACCCTAACCTGAATCCTGAAACCAGAAAGAGGGGCCTTATTTACCCCCAGAGGAGCCCATTGGGGGTCTTTCATCTGCAGCTGCCGGATCTCGCTGGGGCCACCAGAAGTAAAGGTCGGGTGAGCGTCGGTGGAAGAGACCACCAAGAGATTGTCTAATGCAACCTCAAAGGGTTTATTGGGAGTCCGGCATGCAATGGCTCAGAGATCAGTTGAATAGAGCAGAGAGCCCTGAGAACAGCTTAAGAAGTGCTTATATATTTTCTTTGGAGAGGGCAGGGAGGGAAGTTTATTGATGGTTAAGGGCGAGTGGGCGGTTTGCGTGCAAATGGTTGATGGAGTACATTCTGCAGTTTGGCAGTTGGGGGCAGCACATTCTGGGAACAAGAAGAGCAAACAGTTCTCAAGATTTCAACAGTGTTTTATTAAGCATACAGAAAAACAGGACGTGACAAGTACCTATTTTATTAACCTTTCAATATAAGTATGAAAACAGAAATCTAGGTAAGATTTGAAGCCCAGAAGTTCATTTGGTCCTTGATTGGTATACTTAGCTTTGAATTACATTCCGTAGAGATGTCCTAGAATTATGGATATACAATGACACAGGACCTTGTACCTTCTCAGAGGTCAGTTCCAAAACACAGTCTCTAAGGGGAATCACACCAAAATTCAAGACAAGGTGGACCCAATTATCTCTACCAACCGCCACACAAATGCCCACAATTAAAACCAAAACACTCCCAAATGGCACTCATCTTCTTCCAAATAGACACTCATCATAACTTCTGGCAGGAGGATTCCATGAGAGGCGCAGCACAAGACAGTGTCCCAAATAATCTCCCTTTCCCCTCATTTGCCAAAATTCAGAGTGGCCTGGACACCCTTCCTGTGAACCAGGAGTGATCAAATATGCCTGCCATTAATTCAGCTCTGTTCTTCAATTTGAGGCCTACTGTCTGTGGGGTTTAGAGTCTTTATTTGAATTGGATTCATAAGAAAACCCAAGAACCTATGGGCTAGCATCTGCAGGGCTTTGAAGAACTCAATTGACCCAATGGATCCCTTTTCTCACTTGATGGAGGTCAGGAACCTTAAAGAGGAATGCGAGAGACTTCATCAACAATGACTGATTTTTTGGCCATTTTGATTATGGATCCACACATGGGATCTTTCTTTAGACCCATCAGGTGCTGATAATCTAAGCCACAGGCTCACACAGGGCCAAGAGGCTGATTCAGACACATCCCTTTACAACGCACTTAAGCAAAGAGCCACAGGTGATGCCCATTCATTTCCATTTGAAAACTGTTTTCTTCAGGCTTCACAAAAGCGTGGCCTGAGGCAAAGAACTTCCTGACATTCAGGGCAACAGAACAATAGGTAATCAAAAGGCCCTTTGCAGGGTTTCTCTACTGAGACTTTCCAGGTCACACTGATATCTGACTTTTCTGAGATGCTTGCCATTCTCTTCAGCTATCCAGTACATGTCCATGTCACACTGGTTGGAGGTGGTACATATCCTGGATGCAAATGCATGAACCTATTCTGGAGAGTGGCTAGATTTCAGGAAGAAAACAGGAACTTAGGAAAATAGCAGGTGTTGCCCATCGATAAGGCAAGCCCTAGTGCATTCATTAATTGGGCAGGATGAATGCTGGGAAGCTTTCTACTTGACAGGAAACATCCATTGATGCATTCTCTTTTGTAATGTCTACAAGCACGGACACTGTGGGATACGCAGACATAGAAACACTCGCCTTGTGAAACAACTTACTAGAAACAGTTCACTCCAAACTAAACAAACCGACTTTCCTGCCTATTCTCAGAACATGAGACAAAACCACAAACACACATCTACACCCACAAAGGCACCTCCTTCCCCAAGTAGGTATCTCACTCTCCAGAGTATCCTCTGACTGCTGGGCCATACTATGTTCCCCCAATATGGCGTGTCCTGTCTCAGATCTGGTCTCCTTGTCCAACTTTGTGAAGTGTTCAGGAGCCAGCTGTGAGCCACTACCTGCTTTTTCAGGAAAGGCCCCTCTTCAGAGAACTCCTGGCATTTGGCCATCCTCACATCAGTAGGTACCAAGAAAGACTGACTCTGTCCTTGCTAAATTGAAGCAAGTGAGACACTGGTTCTGGGACTGAGACTGACTCTGTGTGCCTGGCTTCCTGGATCCCAATTCAGAGAGTTCCATTACCAAGGGATTGAGGTGAGGTCACATCCTTCAGGAACTGAATTAGGTCTCTGCCTTGGCAACCACTTTATCCAAACAGTTGCTTTCAAGCGTACCATGAGAAGGAGGCTTACCCTATTTTCTGTGGCACTTTCACAAATTAGAATGGTATATCAACCATAGGCACCAAGGAACCGCTCTCCACGAAGGCCTGATTTGGTCCATCTTCTTTATATTTGGAAAAGAGCCTTTAGTCCAGGGAGCACTACAGTGAACCTCTGCACTAAAACTATTAGCAAGCACCTGATGGAGGAGGCCTCCATAGGTAAGTGGCTCCTTTATGACATCTGATATCCAGTTAAGGGAGATCTCTTCTGACGACAGAGATGTGGCACGGGGAGGCTCACATATACTTCTGTGCAGAACAGTAACGAGAATCTTTCTGTCCTCTGTTCTGTTCTGTAGGGAATTCCTCTGGAACTGTACAGAGGTGCCGATGAGCACGCACGCGCTCCTACCCTGGAGCTTTAGCAAGATGTTGCACTGTTCCCCTGTTTCTGTGTTTAGCCACCGGGTTTCTGTTTATTTGTGTTCTGTGTTCTATTTTTTGTTTTTTTGTTTGTTTGTTTTTGTTCGTTTTGTTGTGTGATTTTGGTGGTAAAAACTTAAGTATATTGGACATGAAAATCAGAAATAAAGAGAGTAAGCCTGACACCCCTTTGGACTGTGTTTTAAGGAACTGCAATTAACTTTATCCCCCTTTGCGAAGCAGGATGACAGAAGCCCCTAGCTGGCTGCCTGGAGCACACCCATTGCAGAGGGAAATGCCTGCTGGGGACCTAAGAACAGAGTATCTCCCAGGTTAACAAGTGAAACTCCTTTAAAACCCCTTGTCCCTGCAGATAAAGAGAGTCACAACTTTGGCAGAGTCCCCTGTGTTTCTCCTTTGTTAGCCAAGCAATAAAACTCCTTTTTTCTTTTTCTCAAAACCCAGTCCTCATTATTAAATTGGTATTAATTGGCTTCAAGGTCAGGAACCAAACTTTAAGTTACAAATCTTGTACCCCCCCTCCGCCCGGGAACTTTGTGAGACCTATCTACTGAAATGTTAGGAGATAGAGCATGCTTGGTGTGGAACTGAATCAGAGGAGCTAATCCTGTATGTAAAAGGAGAAACTGAGGGACTCCCAGCAGCTGCCAAAGCCCTGTTGATTCAGGGAATTACCTCCTTCCTTCCCTGCACTGTAAGGATTATGCCACCTCTGTCTTGTTAAAAAAAGAGAAAAAGAAAAAGGGGACACTAAATGCAGTAAAATCACCATGGAGACACTTTATTTTACATTTCAGGTTGCCCCTCTGTGAAAACATCTGGTCCCCTTGTGGGGACAGCTATGGTCCCACTGGTGTACGAGATTTTTCTCTTATCTGCTCTGGTTTAAAGGGTTCTCTCTGACAGCCATAGTCTGGACCTCCTTTCGGTCTGTATTGTGTCTTTGTTTCTGGCCCTTTAAGGCATGTGCAATAATGTGTTGATATTATAAATTGTTTTTTGGGAATGATCTTAGCTGAATGTGTGTCGAAATGATGATGTTTTATTTTAACAATCTGGTATCTGAATGGGTTTTTGAAGCATTCCACAATCTTGCAGTTAAAAGTCGGGTTTAGGTAATTGTTTAGTTTATGATTTCAGATAATTCATGCCAGAGAACTTAAATACTTAGGATGGATAACTGAAGAACTCTCATTCCAAGTTGGCAAGAAACTTCCCAATCATACAGTCTTTTTTTTCACCAATTTTGAATTGGGTAGCCTGGGAAAATGTTACTGTGTGTACCAGTGCATTAATTTGGACATGGATAGTAAATCATAGTATGGTGTCTGTTGACCAAACAAGATGTAAAGATATAAAATTTTGTGAATTGTATCTTAAACTTGTATCATAATTTTCAAAATCCGAACCTGAAAATTATGGTTAAAATGCCTTAGTCCTGAGATGTCTGTTCAGAATAGCAGTTTTTTTCCTGCTCCTTCCAGACCTCAGCCATGACTTATGTTGAAATGCAAATGAAAGAAGCCTGCAAGCTTTGTAGGAGACTGATTTGAGATCTAAGGGGAAAAAAGGTAAATTGTATGGTATTTTCTAATTACTGGCAAGTCATTTTTTCTAGGACTCTTATTTTTTTTCTGAGATACTTTATGTTTTTTGACCTCATGATTTTGAGCATACAGATCTAGGTTAATGTTTTTCTGATCAGTTCTATCTTTGACAAACTGTGGACTTCTTGAAACATTGCAATAAAGATTTCACCTGCGAAATGCTACGAGGCCTTTACTATTATTATGTGTGCACAATTTTGTTATGTGTTGTATGTCTATATATACATATGTCCGTATATCATATATATGATACATAAATAAACATATATAAGGAGCGCTCATAAAAAAAAGTGCTCATAAAAACAAATTTTAAAAAGTGGATCCAAAGATCTTTAATTCACGTGATTTAAATGTTTCAATTTAAATTGGATAAAGAGATAAAAACAAATGTCTTTAAATTTAAGCTTACAAAGTTTTCTAGGTGTTCAAACATCTAACAAAATATTAACATCTACAAAATGTCTAATATGCCTTGGCTCTAGTACCTTTCCTTCAACATAAAAATGGTTTACACTGTTCAATACGTTTCTCTAACTTTTTGATAAATAAGTGAAGTAAATTTGATATGGGATTACTCATTCATGAGTACTTTAGTTAGATATCTGATTGATTTACTAAGATCTGTATTTTTTTTAGTAAACTCGGTATAAGATTGTAAAAATCAGTCATGTGTTAATGAGGCAAAAATTTCTTAAAACATAAGTTTACCCATAACATTGAGTTTATTAAGATTTATGTTTTCTAGGGCAAGCAACCATAAAAATTAAACAACTGATTAAATAAGAACTGTTATTTTAGAAAACTGTACTGGCATTTCTTTAAAAGCCAAACTTGATTAATGTAGAAACATAAATGTAATTGTTATGCTATTAATGTTTTCATATCTTACAGGTATGCAAGTCTGTAAGGTAGAAACCTTAAAAGAGCATTATATCAAGCTGGTGCTCTGAAGTTGTGTGGTAAAAAATATATTGTGGATTTATTTACCTGTTATCAATAAGATATGTAAATTTTTATGTTACTTTTTACATTGGGGAACAATTTAAATGTATTTTTAAGTTAATTAGAGCCTAATCTTTGTAAAGGTTAAAAACTTTCAGCATTTCTTTAATTCATGTTTTAAATGTGATATCATATGGTGTTAGCTAATGTTCATGTGACCTCAAACAATTTATGTAAACTTTGTCAAAAGATATTTAAAAATAAAGATCAGCTTTAGAATTAAAATACTTAAGATTTATAAAGAGCCCTGCCTTACCTGAGATAAGGCTCTGTGTCCCATCTTACTACATGTGAGAATGACTATGAAACCATTAGGTCAGATAATATTTCTTTAAAGTTATGTTAAAAAGTTTTTTTTTTATTGTCAATATTCCTAGGATCTCAAACAGGGGATATAATGTATAACTCAGCCAAAAAATTCAGGGAAGATATTCCACGAACTAAGTATTTTTACTTTTGTTAATTTTAGTTTGAAATTTTCTTATAAGTGATCAAAAGATTCCCTGTTAGTGTTTTACAAATGCGTTGTTTTAAGAACACAACATGGGTTTATTCAAGATAATAAGTCATCAACTACAATACAGACAGAATAATACATATCCCAATTAATAAAAAGGTAATTATAAAGTTATAGACATTAAAGCCCAGTACTCTTAATATAAGGCTGTTAAAATTTATTTGCTGGATTTTTAAGATTAGGATTTAAAATGAATGTTAAATGAAAAGGGCCAAGAAAACCAATATTTGGCTCTTGCCCTCTGAGTCAGTCTGAATCCAGGGAACTTGGGACTTCTCTAAAGAGCTTTGCAACTCTGAGCCACATAACCTCCTGATCAGGGAGATTAATGAGACCACTGGAGAACAGAAAGCCAATCAGTGCATTTGTTACAAAGAGGAGAGTCATCAGAGAAAGGAGACATCCCTGATGCTTGTGAGGGAAGCCAAATGGTCAAGCAAGACCTGGACCCACCTAGCGCAAATGGCACTAGCAGAACTGAGAATCTCCTCTCAAGTTTCCCCAGAATTGATTCCCACAAAAGCTCAGCTGACTGTTAACAATAGATAGAAACAAAAGTCAGTTTGACTGCTTCATCTTAAACACTTAGCAAAGACAGTTAGGACCAAAATACAGCCACTCCTGGGAATATTAAATAATAATAATAATAATAATAATAATAATAATAATAATAATAATAAAATTTTAAGGTATGCACTTTATCTTATCCTCCCAAAACAAGTAAGACTGCAGGCTACAAAGAAGGATTCTCACACAGGAATGCCTAATACTTATAAAAAGAGACTATCAAGAAGAGCTGCCACAGGCAGAAGTTTTCAGTTTAAGACCTACAGATATTCCTAACCTACAAAGGTAGGCTTGGTGTTTGCTAGTACGATTATCCAGCCCTGAGTAACAGAATTAAAGGTTTCTCTATTAGACGCAGAGGTCATACTAGTAAAAGGATTTTACAAGATCAGATGACATTAAATTATTAAACTGTGTCTTATTGGGAGGGCCAACTGTAACACTTAAAGTTAAATATTAAGTTGACAGTCCTGATAACTGGGGATATTAAAGACTGGTGAGGGAATTTCTATACAGTGACATGTTCTAGCTGCTGCAACATTTATCCAGTACTCATGGTTTTTGTTTCACTCATAGAAGAACCCATTCACAGATGACTTTACAACCTGTTCTTCCCCAACCTGACTTCAAACAGAAGTGACTTCTAAAAGGCAACTCATGTCTCTCAACTGACTTCTAATAGGCAACTCATGTCCCTCACGCCGAGCCCACTCACGTCACCCTGTCTCAGGACAGAAGAAGAAAAAAATAGTGATGCCACTCTTCTTACAACAATGGAGAGAAAGATAAATAGACTATCAATATAAGTAATTAAGAAGGGTAAAATCAGCGAGATCGGTTTTGGGTGAGTTCTAAAAATTTGGAGACTCTTACCTGAGGGATTAAAATTTCCTCAGTGCTCTTCCCATAATCTATCAAAGATTTGAAAGGGACACAGAGAAAAGGGGGGAATTGTAGACGCAACCTGATCTTTTATTAAAATTGGGAGCCATCATGCCACAAAGCCATGAAAAGATAATTTTGGCTTTACCATTAATTACTTCAAATTCTGAACCTGCGTGGAATGCCTGCCCGTGCCTTGAACTCACACATGCCTGGCTCTCTGACCAGATAGCAGCCCTCTCAGAAACTTTAGTGACACATCATAAATATTTGCCTTCTCTGGCAAGACAACAACCCTCTCTGAGGCTCTAATGGTCCTCATGAATTCTCATGTAGGGACAGCAAAAAAATTGTAAACTACCTTTAGTGTGATGTTTATCAGAGTTCTGTTATCTGTAACCCCCCTTTTGTGTAAATTTCTGGGCTATAAAGCTGGGCTGTAGGAAAGCTGGGGTTGCTGTCTTGTTCCCTTCGTTTTGGGAGGGAGAGGCAGCATGGCCGGTGGAAATAATAAGCTTAATTTTATTTGATTTTAATTTGAGTCAGTGGTCTTTTCTAGCGTCCTGGTCTAACAGGTAAACACTCCAAAAACATGGAGCTCTGCCGGCCTAAAGACTTCTTGAGAAACTTCCTCTGAGTTTGGGCACTTGAAATATATGTTGTTGCAAGGAGATTTAGCTTCCTTTCTAGTGACACCATAAAAGCTGGGTCTGCATCTACGTGACCTGGAGGACATGGTTTCTTGTATTCTAATGAACATGAGGCAGCAGTGCTGAATATTCTATTTGTAGGTAAACTGTGGCCACTTGGTGCTAAGTGTCTCCCCGTGTGAACTGTGAAGCCATTTGGTCATCCTCCACTTTTCGTGGTGTTTCTTGCTGCTGCACTGGGAGTTTGGTATTTGCTTCATGAAATACAATGAGTTCAACTGGGACCCAGTATTAGAGGGAGTTCTGTCACTTGTGGTGGGTCAGGGTTTGCAGGAGAATGCAACAACCAGGCTTCTATCTCACAAAGCTTGCCCCTTTGTCCATAGAAATCTGACTCTGAACTTTGCCCGGAAACCTCTCCATATAACAAGAAGGGTCTGCTGGCTGCACCATATCAGTCACAAGCCATTTTGAAGGCAATGGAAAATCCTCATGGCCACACCACAGCTGTATTATCACACACCTGCCCACCACTGCAAAAGGCCCACTACTCAGCAGGGTCCAACTTACTGGCATCTTTGTTCTACACCATTTTCATGAAATACCGTCAATCATGGCATTCTCTTGTACACTCATGACCAGGAAAAAGACATCCAAAGGTTCTCCAGTGCCACCTGGTTAAGGGAATTTTAAAAATTTTATTGTATTTATCTAGCCATTTTTCATGGATGAAGTTGGAGGCACTGTGGGTTTCAGTTCAGTAGTGAGACACTACCTGCTTTCTCAGGAAAGACCCCTCTTCAGAGCTCTCCTGGAATTTGGCCATCCTCACATCAGTAGTTACCAAGAAAGACCGATTCTGTCCTTGGTAAATCCAAACATGTGTGGCCACTGGGACTGTGACTGGGAATGCCTCTGGGTGCCTGGCATCCTGGATCCCAAGTTCAGAGAGTTCCATCACCAAGAAAATGATATAGGTCACTTCCTTCAGGAACTGAATGAGGTCACTGCCTTGGCAACCTCTTTGTCCTAACAGTTGCTTCCAAGTGTCCCAATAGATGGAGGCTGCCCCTACTTCCTGTGACACTTTCACAAGTAAGAATGGTATATCAAACATAGGCACCCGTGAACAGCTCTCCACACAGGCCTGGTTTGGTCCATCTTCTCTACATTAAGAAGAGATAGACTGCTTCAGACACACCCCTTCATCCTGACCTGTTTTTTTTTTTTTGTCATGAAAGATGACTTTTGCTCTCTCAGGTCCTTCATAGCTTTCTATATCTTCCCCAGGGTTCACTTCTGCATGGACCTTTGAGGTTCTCAGCAGGTGGAAGATCTCTTACATTTCTATATAAGACCAACTCTGTCCTTGCTTTTCTGTAAAGTTAGATTGAGGAAACAAAGTATGGTTAGGGTTAATAACATGTTTGATTTGGGTTAGGAATCATTCTGCTGCATGAATAATGGTATTGGGAACCTGCAATATTTATAAGTATATATAGAGGTGAAATATATGTATGAAAACACAAATCTAGGTAAGATTTGAAGCCCAAAAGGGCATTGGATCCTTGATTGGGATACTTCACTCGGAATTATGTTGTGCACATGTGTCTCAGATAAATCTATACATAATGGCATAGGACCTTGTACCTTGGATAATTGAATGTCGAAGAGAACATCCAGTCAAAAAAGGATACTTGGTAGGATTAGGAAGATAGTTGGTAGGATTAGAAAAAAAGAGTGAGTATAGGATTTGGACAAAAAGTTCTTTAGCAATAGGGTTTCAGGTAGACAGAAAATGTAAATGTCAGCACATGTGAAGAGTCGGTCACAATGATGAACTGGGGAAAATATGTAGGAAAGCAGATATCATTAGAGACATTAGGAAATCAGGCAAATGATGAAGTGATTGATAGGATTAGACATTTTCAACAGGCTTGAGGTTGAATATATAATCTTTGGAAGAAACAAATATGTAGTCACCAATAGGATTGACATTTGAGAGCATTAGGCAACCTGGACATGGGTGATTTTCATAATCCATACTCACATTCCATTTAGGCTTTGGTACAATTGTAAGTGTGACTTTGCATTTTGTTGACAGAATATATATGTAGATCAGGTGACATGAGTCTTTCTTGCACCATTTCTGGGAGCAATATTTAGAAGAGATATAAATTAGTATTGGGGGCACAAATAGGTGTACCATGTGTGAATATATAATATAACTGATTCCAACTTTAGAAATTGGAATAAATTGATATCTGAAAATACACAGGAAATGTTATATTGACATACATACATTCATTCCAACCAGTTATACATCTAATGGTAATATTAGGGTTGTGGTTTATCATAAAGTGTGTGTGAGTTTTGCTTCAACATTGATTATGGAAATCGAAAATAATGTGTTTGGAAAGAAGTCTCAATAAATAACCAGTCAAAAGCAAGGAGGAATACATGTGTACTGAAGCAGGAAGTGATTGAATGTGTTTCAAATGTCTTTAAATTTGTGAACTTGTGGATGAAATGTATATACTATGATGTACAAAAACTGAAGAAATAGTAATGTACCAGTGTTAAATAAAAATGAACGTCAAAATACACATCATGCCCCTTTGGAATCTACTTGCATTGATGTTAAATTGGGTCAGTTACAGTAGAAATATAAGGATTTGTTTGCACCATTCAATGAAGTGAGTTTTCAGTACTAGAAAACAAATATGTATTTCAGGTGGATGAATATTTCTGAAAATAATCGTATGAAAATTTGATTATAAAACCACATACATGAGCATGAGTGAATTATTTAGAGAGTGTATAATAGGACACATATATTTTATATTTGGAAAAATCTAGAGAATATATATATATATATATATATATATATATATATATCACAGAGAAACATTAGAAAGTAGCAATATATATGCCAATCAAAATTCATCGTGAAATATATATCATCCACCGATCCAAAAATATTAATTTTACTGAACATGGATTTATGTATAATGTTGTTCAACTAAAAATCTCACACATAGTTTGAATTTTCAGTTCCAAAAGCGTTTAGGAGGGGTGATCTCTTCTCATACTTTGTTTCTGCTAAGTTAGCCACCTCACAAAAATGTACGTGTGATACCAGGTAGGATTTTTTATGTGCATATAAAAATACATGTGCTGAATTGGCTACAGAAAAAAGGAGACAGAAATTCACATATGTGTTAACTTTAAAAACACATGGAGTACTATTTCAACAAACAATTGACAAGATTTATAACTCCTACACTATATCATGCAAAAGGCAAGACCAACTATACACCATGCCTCCTCTGAACTGCTTGTATTAATATTATGTTTGGGTTATTTGTCTCCATCATATTAGGATTAGTAGTCAGAGTCTATTAGGGTATGGGTTACTGACAGGGATTCAGTATTTCGAATGGAAAATTGGAAAATGAATCCAATGTGTATGTAAATATGTGCTACACAAAAATCTTCCCACTCTCATCCAGAACAATACCTTGACAACACCTTCACCCCATGTAAGACACAATTAGAGGAGAAGAGTTAGAAAATCCATGAATACATATCTGGAATGGAATGCGATCAGGAGTTCACAACCTTGGAAGTGTTAGAGGAGTTTCCAAAAGTAAGGGACAGGGTAAACACTTCAAAAACATGGAGGTCTGTTGTCCTAGAGACTTCTTGAGATACTGCCTGTGAGGTTGGGCACTTGAAATATATGTTGTTGTCAAGTGCTTTAGCTTCCTTTCTAGTGAAACAATAAACCTGGGTCTGCATCTATGTGACCTGGAGGACATGGTTTCTTATTTTCCAATGAACATGAGACACCAGTGCTGAATTCTCCCTTTGAAGGTAAACTGTGGCCCCTTGGGGCTAAATGTCTCTAGTGTGGACTATGAAGCCATATGGTCATCCTCTATTTTCGTGGTGTTTCTTGGTGCTGCACTGGAAGTTTGGTATTTGCTTCATGAAATACAAGGAGTTCAACGGGGACACAGTGCGTGAGGGATTTCTGTCACATGTGGTGGGTCAGGGTCTGTAGGAGAATACAAGAACCAGGCTTCTATTCCACATAGCTTGCCCTCTTGAACATAGCAACCTGATTCTGAACAATGTCCTGAATCCTCTCCATGTAACAAGATGCCTTTACATATAAGGGTCTGCTGGCTTCACCATGTCAGTCACAAGCCATTTGGAAGCCAATGGCAGATCCACATGGTCCCACCACTGATGTTTTATCACACACATGCCCACCATTGCTCTTGGCCCACTAATCAGCACGATCCAACTTTCTGGCATCTCTGTTAAACACCATTTTCATAAAAACCAGTCAATCAAGGCACTGTCTGGTATACTCATTGTTGGGAAAAGTATAAACGGCAGCCATACCCCAGAAAAAAAAACCCAACATGGCGCCTAAGCACTTCTTCTTCCTACATTCTTCTTTTCTGCAGTGGTGTGAAATGTTCCCGCCCGTGTGAACTCTTCTGCTGGCGCCAATTTCAAATCTTGCTGGCCGGGAATCTTAGCCCAAATAAGAACTAATTCCTGGGCTCCGGAGCTGATATCTGAAAGAACTTGCCAATAAACGGATTGCCTGCCATTTATCTAAGCCCTCCCATCTCCTCCTTAGTTCTATATAAGCACACAGCTTTTTGCAATAAAATTGGAATTCTCCAGGTGAAGTGCCTTTGCGTGGGGAGTTCTTTCATTCTGGTGCCCCGTGTGAGGATATGGGTGAGCTCTTTCCAACAAGAGCCCCGTCCACTGCTCCACCGTGGCACTCTGCCCTGGTCTGCTCTTTTCAGACGCAGGCTTCCTGCACTCACCACTGATTTGTTGTATGTAAGCCTCCCCTGACCCCGGCTCGCCAACTCCCTTCGGGCTACCGCTGGCTTTGTGACCATGATCCTCTGTCACACTCTAGACGCCTGGTAGGGGGGAGGTAATTCCTCCCACTAAGACCTTTACTGGTTGCAGTGGACCCTCTGGTGATCCGTTTCCCTTTGGGGTGTGAGGCTTCTGAGTTTACATGAGAGGCTCTGTGGTTTTTCCTCCTCTGCTGCTGTTGCCGCTGCAGGCTAGAGTTGCTGTTTCCTGCGGGCCTGCTGTGTCTGGCTGAAGCTGCCTCTCTGCTCGGGGAAAACTGAACTCCCATCCTGGAACTGCATTCTGCTGGAGCCGGAGTTCTGTTTTCATTACTTACTTCTTCTGCTGCGTTCGAAAACTTTCCTGATGTCAGGTTGCCCGTGGCTCCGAACCCATTGGGTCTCACAGATCGCACTTCACTGGTGACGATCAGGTAGTGCCCTCTGTATTTCCTCATGACGGCTGGTCATTTTGGGGATGCCCACCTGACCCCCATTCACCCTGAGCGCTTCCCGGAGTCCGTTCCAGGCCGGGTTTTCTCTTTGTCTCTCTTGCTTACACTTATTCATTCTCTCTCTCTCTCTCTCTCTCTCTCTCTCTCTCTCTCTCTCTCTCTCTCTCTCTTCCATCTCTCCCTGTGACTGTGGGCACCTCTTTATCTGTACCTGAAACCTCACCTCTCAAAAGTTTAATAAAAAATCTGGCCACACTCTCCCTCACACCAGACATCAAGCCCAAACTTCTAATCAAATTCTGTACCCAAGATTGGCCTACATATCCACTGGATAATGGCAATCATTGGCCTCCAGAAGGCTCCTTAGATCCAAACCTCCTCTTGGACCTTTTTAATTACTGCCAGCATCTGAAAAAGTGGAGTGAGATTCCCTGTATTGAATGTTTTAGCCTTCTCGCACAGCACCCTGTCTCTGCTCCTCCTGCCCTCCCTCTCAGGTCCTTCTTGCTTGCAAACCCCTCTCTTCCCCTAGTTCTACTCCTGACTTCGCAGAGTCTTCCTCATTCGACCCAGCAGATCAACCCCCACCTTATCCCCCAGCCCCAACTGACCCTTCTCTCGCGCAAAATCCTCCTCTTCCTCTGCCTGATTCCACGGATCCTCAACCTTCCATTTCATCCCCCTCCCTTCCCCACTCTTCTGCCTGCTCCACCTCCTCCTCTTCCACAGAGACATTCCATTCCCCTCCCTCTCCTTCCTGTCCACCGCCTGCCTCTTTCAGTCCTCCTGTTACCAGGTCTAAGGGACTCCTTCCCACCCCCAAGACAATCGCACCTCTTCGTGAGGTAGCTGGTCCCAAGGGTGTCATCAGAGTCCACGTGCCCTTCTCCATGTCGGACATTACTCAGCTAGAGAGGAAGTTAGGCTCTTTCACCACTGACCCCACCACTTACATTCGGGAGTTTCAATGGGTACTGCAAGCATATAGCCTCACTCATCATGACATCTACATGCTCTTGGCCAATAAACTTCTCCCCAAGGAAAGGCAATGGTTCTGGGAGCTAGCCCAAGCCCATGCTGATGAAAATCATAGGACCAATCATAACCACCCACAGGCCCTCATTCTGTCCCAGAGCAGGATCCCCTATGGGCTTAGAGTCTAGTGACCTTTTTACATCCTGCCTCTTGGCGGGACTGAAAAAGGCCACCCGCAAGGCTGTTAACTTTCAAAAGATGCAGGAGGTCATTCAAAGGAAGGAGGAAACACCTTCAGAATTCCTGGATAGACTAACCAAGTCCCTTCAGCAGTACACAAACCTTGACCCAGAAACCCCTAATGGCTGTCATGTCTTAATGACATATATTCTGGCCCAAACCTGCCCTTCCATTAAAGCCAAGCTTAAAAAGTTTGAACAGGGCCCTGCTACTCCTCAGACCAAAATCCTCGCTGTCACTTTCAAGGTTTTTCATGGTAGAGAGGATGAAAGTGAATTCCGTAGGCAGAGGGCTGAAAATGCCAAATTCCAAATGTTGGCCCAGCTCATTCAGAGAAGGCCATCACCATGCCGTCCCAATATGACCCCCCCTGGAGCTTGCTTCAAATGAGGTAAGGAGGGACATTGGACCAGGAATTGTTCTTCGCCGAGGACACCCTACAACCCCTGCGCAAAATGCCATCAAAGTGGACACTGGGGGCAGACTTCCCAACAACCCAGAAGGGAGGTTGGTCTGCTGCCCAGCAACCCCAGCCTCACCTGGGCTTGGCAGAGGAGGATTGACGGAGTCCTGGGCCTTCCCTCCAGACTATTACCATCAAGAATCAAGAGCCTAGGGTCACCTTCCTGGTGGATGGACGCTTCATTAACTTCCTCTTGGATACTGGTGCCGCTTTTTTGATTTTGAGGGAGTATTAGGGTCCTACCACACCCTCAAAAACTCCTATTGTCAGGGTAGGAGGTAAAAAGATTTTTCCTCAACCCCCCCCAATCATGTTATATGCAGCGATCCCTTTTGTCCTTCACTCACTCCTTTCTTGTTATGAGCCATTGCCCCATTCCCTTTCTGGGAAGGGACATACTCTCACTATTAAAAGTCACTATTCACTTATCACCCCACACCTCTCCTACCTCTCATTTCCTCATGATATTCCTAGGGGCAGATACACCTCCTTCATGCACTCTCCCACGACTATCTAAACCATTTAACCCTGAGGTTTGGGACACAATTACACCCTTTATGGCTAAATGCAGTCCTATTCATATTGTCTTATGGGACCCTTCAAGATATGTTAGTCAACCACAATATCCACTCACAACCACATCCCTCTTTGGATTAGAACCCATCATCCAGGATTTATTATGAAAGGGGTATCTTAGGCCTACACACTCTCCTTTCAACACACCCATTCTGGCAGTCAAGAAACCTAACGTGTCCTACAGGCTGGTTCAAGAACTTCGCCTTGTCAACTCCTCTGTGGACCCCATCCACCCGCTAGTGCCCAACCCTTACACCCTCCTCTCTCAGATCCATGCCACTACTACTCACTTCTCAGTCCTAGATTTAAAAGATGCATTCTTTTCTATTCCCTTGTTCTCAGAATCTCAGGATATCTTTGCTTTTTCATGGACTGACTCTCACACCCGCCATTCTCATCAGCTTACCTGGACTGTCCTCCCACAGGGATTCAGGGATAGCCCCCATCTCTTTGGCCAATTTCTTGCCCAGGACCTCACATCCTTTCACCTGACCTGTCCTGACTCTACTCTACTTCAATATGTCTATGACCTTCTTCTATGTAGTCTTTCTGGGAACACTCTCAATCCCACACCGCTCAGCTTCATAAATTCCTAGAAGACAAGGGATATAGGGAGTCTCCCCACAAGGCCCAGGTTTCCCAGTCTTCGGTCACCTATCTTGGTTTTTGCCTTACACCCGGGAAAAAGGAAATAACACTGGATAGGAGGCAACTCCTCTGTGATCTTTCAGTGCCCTATACGAAAGCCAAAATACTATCATTCCTAGGATTAGCAGGTTATTTTAGGGCCTGGATCCAAATTATTCTCTTCTCTCCAAATCCCTGTTTGACCTAGCAAAGGGACCCCCTAGTGAATCTCTTGCCTCCTTTCCCATCTACCACTTCCGCAGGCTTCAGCAACTCCTCTTAAAGGCACCTGCCCTTCACCTTCCAGATCTTTCAAGAACATTTCATCTATATGTCCATGAAAAAGGGGGGCAAGCACTTGGGGTCTTAGGTCAAAACTATGGGTGTACATTTGCACCTGTGTCATATTTGTCCAAGCAACTAGACCCTACCATCCGTGGGTGGGCCCCTTGCTTAAGAGCTCTGGCTACTGGACAAATTTTACACAAAGAAGCCTCTAAGCTGACTTTTGGGGCCCTTGAACTATCCACTCCCCACATCACTTGAAGGATCTTTTAGCTTAAAAGGGCCTTCAAACTCTCCCTACATCCAGATTTCTGTCGCTCCTCACTTCCTTTCTGGAAAACCCTAATATTATTTTCCTCCCCTGCTCTGCACTGAACCCTGCCTCACTGCTCCCAATGACTCTCATGTCTCACATACCAACTCATAATTGCTTGGAAACCTTAGATGATTTCCTCCCCTGTCATTCTTCCATTTCTGAGAGACCACTCAGCAAGCCTGACCTTATCTGGTTTACTGACAGCAGTTCCTTTAGGGAGAACGGAACTCATTACTCTGGATACGCTGTATTTTCAGCCACTGAGATTATAGAGGCCAAAGTTTTGCCTTCAGGAACTACAGACAAGTAGGCTGAACTTATAGCATCCACTCGTGCCTGCCTTCTAGCACAAGGCAAATCCCTCACCCTCTAAACGGATTCAAAATATGTCTTCCATATCTTATTATCCCATGCTGATATTTGAAAGTAGCGAGGCCTACTTACCACCAAAGGTAATGCGATCACAAATTCAGCTTTTATAAACAATCTAATAGAGGCCACTTACCCACCCAGTTGGGAGTTGTCCATTGTAGGTCCCATCAGAAGGACGGCTTTCTTATCACTGAGGGCAATGCCAAAGCTGACCAGGTGGCACGAATGGCTGCTACCACTTTCAATTATGGCCTCCATGGGGGACATATAATGGCCACTTTAGACAGCTCATCTGAAGCCCCTACTTCTTTCAGTAAGAACAAGCATCTTTTCAAGTTCCTTCATACTCTATTCCTTTCCAATTCTCAGTCTTTGACCCTCTTTTTACAGAGTTTCTTTTCCCTCACCCCCTCTGCCAAGCCATGCTACAGAATATAGCCTCTAATTGTCAGATCTGTCAGCGGACCAACCCTCATACTCCTTTAAGGCCCAAAACTTTCCCTTTCCACCAAGCCCGGGGACACATTCCCGCTGCTGACTGGCAGGTAGACTTCACCAACATGCCCACAGTATGGCGCACTAAATACCTCCTTGTCTTTGTGGACACTTTCTCTGGTTGGGTTGAGGCATTTCCCACTTCCAATAAAAATGCTTCCACTGTAGCTTCAATCTTACTGACAGACATCATCCCCAGGTTTGGTATGCCCACTTCCCTACAATATGACAATGGCCCTGAGTTTACTTCTAGGATCACACAAAAGGTCTCTCAAACCCTCTCCTTCAAGTGGCATTTCAACTGTCCATATTTCCCCCAGGCTTCAGGGAAAGTGGAAAGGGTAAATCGTACTCTAAAGGAAGTCCTTACCAAATTGACAATGGAATTAAACATAGACTGGTTCAAACTCCTTCCCTTGGCTTTGCTTCGAATCAGAGCTCTCCCTAAGAAACCATCTTTACTGTCTCCTTTTGAGATAATGTATGGAAGACCTCTTATAACCCCTGGGTTGGTCATTTCACAAGGACCTCTCACCCGAGATTTGTCTTTGCCTCTCTTGCTCCATCTCCGTTAGGAACTCTGGAAATATCAGGACTGGCTTCTTCCGGACCCAGTCTCCTCTCCAAACACTCCTCCCTTAACACCTGTTAGTCTAGTCTATTATAATACCCCAGAGGAGAAAGGGACTCTTGCCGCAAAATGGGAAGGCCCCTATCCTGTCATTCTCTTTACCCTTACCGCCGCCAAACTCTCCTTACCAGACAACTGTCTCACTCCCTGGATTCACATGTCTAGGTTGAAGCCACATCACCAGGAGGCCCCACCTGCTGAAGACAGGGCCACCCCAGAGGAACTCCAAGAATCACCTACTGAACCTCCCCTTTACTCCTGCTCTCCACACCCATATCACCCATTTTAGTTGTGGCTCACACGGTTTTCCTTGCAGCCCAATTCCTCTTAAAGAAGGCACAATGAGCTCTCCCAACACCCTAGTCTTCTCTAACTGCTTGTTTTTTGTGCTCTGCTTATTTTCTGTGCTCTGTCAGGACTGGTCTTTACCCTCCTCACCTACCATGCATTTATTCACTTTTCGGGAACGATACTCAGAACATGGCATGCAGAAGGTCTGCGCAGTGGATGCAACTACTTGCTTCATCCACAACTGCTCCTCTATTTCCCTAAAATTGTCACCTTCAAGGACCTTCGTCCCTGGTAGCTGGAACTGGCCTTTCATTTGCTTCCTTTTTGATCAAACAAAAGACTATTGTCATTGGTGGCCTGAGATATATAATGGGTGCCCCTATTGGTCATGCATGTTCCATGATGAACGTGGTAGCTATTCTTACCACTCATTTGGTTACCCTGAAGTGTGGACTTCTAGTTACATAAAGTGTCATAAAGGCTCTTCATCCAGTAACAATGGATGGTATACTTTAGATAAACCTGACCCCAAGGCCAAACGATGGGGCTATGTTGAGTTTGCTGTCTATGCTCGGACAACCTCAGTCAGACCCACAGGGTGGATGACTATTGGCCGCACCCTGATTACACAACCTAAGGCAACCATCCAGGTAGTCGAACACATTAAGGACTCAGAATCAAAACTTCGTGATCATATCCATAGCTCATCCAAAGAGAATTCAGAGCCTTCAACCCTCTCAGGTCCAACTCCCACATGGCTCAATTTGCTACACCAAACTTTTTGATTATTAAACTCCACCCCTCTTTCTGTGCCTACTTCTCAGTGCTTTCTCTGTGCTTCACTTAGTCGTCCACTTCTAGCAGCAGTCCCATTAGCAGCAGGAAATATTCCAGCAAAACCCTACAATTTCTCTAAAAAGGACAACCCCTACATGTGACATGTATCCCACTGTGGGAAAGTTATTCCACCAATACTTTATTTCCTTTCATCTCTTTCCACGTGCCAATAATGAATCCTTTACCCATTTGTTCCTCGAGCTACAGCACCCCATAGAGCCCTGTGTTTATGCAACCTGGACATTTCCTCTGGTGTAAGGGGTCTTTAAGTACCTCAACCATCAATGTCTCTGGCGCCTGTTTCTTGGTTACTGTAGTTCCTCAGCTATCTTTGTATACTCCCACCGAATTCTGACAGTTGGCCCTACCTTCCCGCACCCGTAGGGTAGTCTTTCTGCCGGTTCTGGTTGGCCTCATTTTAACAACCTCAGTGACGGGTCTCGGACTCTCTGCTGGAGCTATAGGTCATGCTCTATGGGATCCAATGACCTTCAACAAAAACTTCAGGAAACACTCAATACCATGGCTGAGTCTCTGGGTTCCTTGCAGCGGCAGGTTACTTCATTGGCACAAGTGGCTTTACAGAACCAAAGGGCAATTGATCTTCTCACTGCAGAAAAAGGGGTTACATGCCTATTCCTCACAGAGGAATTTTGCTATTATGTTAATGAATCTGGGCTAATAAAAAAAATGTTGTTAAATTGCAGGAATTATCGACCCAATTACTCAAACCTACCTCCTCCAATCCCATAACGGGGTTCTTCCAATCCTATCTTGCCATGTACTTACTACATATCTTGGGGCCCCTTTTTGGGATGCTCCTTTTTTGTGCTCTCTTGCCCTGCAAAATGAAGTGCCTTCAAACCCAACTGCATAAAATTCCTAATCAAACTTTCAACCAGCTTTTGCTTAGTCACTACCAGCCTCTGATGACCGATGAATCCCCAACATCTCCAAGAGAACAGTTCACTCAGTGATGAAGCTCACTACCAGGCACGATGGAATGCAACGGGTATTAGACAGCGGGAGACAACGAGCTCGGAGAACCTCTTAATCTGCCATCCTGGATTCATAGTCTTTACCACCTTCTAAGCTTTCTCATGGCCCTTGGCCTCTTCTATGTCAGTCCCCCCACATGGAACTTCTGCCAAAAATTGACATTTGCTTTAATTTTTATCTTCATTCTGTTTTTATTCGCTCTGATCTTCTTCAGGTGCTGGGGACACCATGTCCAGGCAACGCTTCCAGTATTTCCTTGAGTCTCTGTTACAGGACCAGTGGCTGATACCAACAATCTCTTCCATCCAGGACTGGTTCCATGCCATCGACATCTTTGGCTTCAGGGAACATTCATTGACTTCACCCCTATGAAAATAGCTGTCTATAGCCACTGGGTTTTATTTCTGGCTGCCATGATATCCCCATACCTGCCCCCTGAGCATTCCTCCACTTCTCTTTCTAGGCCCCACACCACCCCCACACAGGAGGAAGCAGCCAGATCTGACAAACGACGCCCCACTTCCTAAGAAAACAAAAAGGGTGGAATGTTGGGAAAAGAATAAATGGCAGCCATACCCCAGAGAAAAACCCCAACATGGCGCCTAAGAACTTCTTCTTACTACCTTCTTCATTTCTGCAGTGGCGCAAAAAGTTCCCGCCCTTGTGAACTCTCCCGCCAGCGCCAATTTCAAATCTCGCTTGTGGGGAACCTTAGCCCCAATGAGAACTAATTCCTGGGCTCTGGAGCTGATATTTGAAAGAACTTGTCAATAAACGGGTTGCTGCCATTTATCTAAGCCATACCATCTCCCCCTTAGTTCTATATAAGCACACAGCTTTTAGCAATAAAATTGGAATTCTCCCGGTGAAGTGTCATTGCGTGGGGAATTATTTCACTCATGTTCAGCAACAGGATATCCAAAGGTTCTCCAGTGCCACCTGGTAATGGGAATTTCAGAAATTTGATAGTATTTATTTAGCCATTTTTGAAGGATGAAGTTGGAGTCACTGTGCGTTTCAATTAATGCAGGAACCATTATGTGGTGAGGAAGCTCATTTAAATGAAATCTCTGGAGAAATCTCACAGGCAAGGCTTCCCAAAAAGTGGCCAAAAGGTCACATGAAGCCAGGATCATTGAGGTCTACAATATGAGTTCCATTTGTGTTTAGACTCTCAATTATGACTGCCAAGTCTTTCAAAATAAAATCATGTGATATCCTGGCTGAGATTCTCACTGCACTGTGGAAAGACACCCTGGCCCTCGATCTCAGTTTTCAAGGCCGCATCTCATGCGTGGCCTCCTAAAATCCCAACACATTTCATGGCAATACTTCTTTGAGGTAAATTCCAGAACTCAGTCTCTAAGAGGAATCATGCCAGAATTCAAGCCCAGGTGGATCCAGTTATCTCTTCCAACCGCCAAACAAATGACCACAATTAAAACCAAACACTCCCAGATGGCCCTCATCTTCTTCCATATAGACACTTATCATAACCTCTGGCTAGAGTTTTTTATGAGGGGTGCAGCCCAAGACAGTGTCAAAAATAAGCTCCCTTGCCCCTCATTTGCCTAAAGTCAAGGTGGCCTGGACACCCATCCGGTGAACCAGGAGTGATCAGATAGGCCAGCTGTTAATACTACTCTGCATCTCCAATTTGAGGCCTACTGACTGTCAGGTATAGATTCTTTATATGATTTGGAGCCATGAGAAAACCCAAAAACCTATGGGTTAGCCTCTGCAGGGCTGTGCATAACTCATTTGAACCAAAGGATCCGTATTCTCACTTGATGGTGGTCAGGAACCTTACAAATGAATGCGAGAGACTTCATTCACAATAATTGCTCTTTTGGCCATTTTGGTTTTGGATGCACACATGGGATCTCTCTTTACATCCATCAGGTACTGAGAATCTAAGCCACAACCTCACACAGGGCCAAGAGGCTGATTCAGTCACATCCCTTTCCAAAGCAATTAAGCAAAGAGCCACAGGTGATGCCCATTCATTTTCATTTGAAAACTGTTTTCTTCAGGCTTCACAAAGGGGTGGCCTGAGGCAAAGACCTTCCTGACATTCAGGGAAACAGAACAATTGATAAGCAAAAGGCCGAAAGCATGGTTTCTCCACTGAGACTTTCTTGGTCACACTGATATCTGAGTTTTCTGAGATGCTCGCCATTCCCTTCAGCTATCCAGGACATGGCAATGTCACAGAGCTTGGAGGTGGTACATATTTTGGACACAAAACCATGAGACTATTCTGGAGAGTGGTGAGAATTCTGGAAGAAACAGGAACTTAGGAAGGTAGCAGGTGTTGCCCATGGATAAGGCAAGCTGCAGTCCATTCATAAATTGGGCAGGATGAATGCCGGGAATCTTTCTACTATACAGGACATATCAATTGTTGCATTCTATTTTCTAATGTCTACAACCACGGACACAGTGGGATACACAGAAATAGAAACACTTGCCTTGTCCAACGACTTACTAGAAGAAGACCACTCCAAATCAAACAAACCGTCTTTCCTACCTATTCTCAGATCATGAGACAAAACCACAAAATCACACCCACCCCACAAAGACACCTCCTTCCCCCATGTAACTCTGTGACTATCCGGAGTTTCCTCTGAGTGGTGGGCCATACTATGTTCCCCCAAAATGGCCTGTCCTATCTCAGATCTGGTCTCCTTGGCCAACTCTGTGAAGTTGTCAGGAGCCTGCGGTGAACCACTACCTACTTTCTCAGGAAAGGCCCCTATGCAGAGCTCTCCTCGTATTTGGCCATCCTCACATATGTAGGTACCAAGAAAGACTGACACTCTCCTTGGTAAATTCAAACAAGTGAGCCTACTGGGTCTGGGACTGGACTGGCTCCGGGTGCCTGGCTTCCTGGATCCCAAGTTAAGAGAGTTCCATCACCAAGGAAGTGAGGTAGATCACTTCTTCAGGAACTGAATGAGGTCATTGCCTTGACAACCACTTTGTCCTAACAGTTGCTTTCAAGAGTCCCATGAGATGGAGGCTGCCCCTACTTCCTGTGACACTTTCACAAGTTAGAATGGTATATAAACCATGGGCACCCGGGAACAGCTCTCCACCTAGGACTGGTTTGGTCCATCTTCTCTACATTAAGAAGAGAGAGGCTGATTCATACACATCCCTTCATGCTGACAAGGTTGTTTGCCATAGAAGATGACTTTTCTCTCTCAGGTCTTTCGTAGCTGCCTACATCTTCTCAAGGGATCATTTCTGCATGGACCTTTGATGTTCTTAACAGGTGGAACATGCCCTACATTCCTGTATTTTAAGAGCAACCCTGTCCCTGCTGTTCTGTAAAGTTCGATTGAGAGAACAGTGTATGGTTTGGGTTAGTAATATGTTCAATTTGGGGTTAGGAATCCTTCTGCATGACGAATAATGGTATTGGGAAACTATGATATTTACAAGAATATATAGGTGAAATATAAGTATAAAAACAGAAATCTAGGGAAGATATGAAGTCCAGAAGGGCATTGGGCCCTTAATTGGTACACTTAGCTTTGAATTATTTTCTGCAAAAATGTCTCAGATAAATCTATATACAATGGCATAGGAGCTTGTACCTTGGATGATTGAATGTCGAATAGAACATCCACTCAAAAAGGGATTGTCGGTAGGATTAGAAAGATAGTCAGTAGGTTTACAAAGAAGAGTGAGAATAGGATTTAGACCAAAAGTTCTTAAGCAATAGGGTTTCAGGTAGACAGTGAATGTAAATGTCAGCACAAGTGAAGAGTCAGTCACAATGATGAACAGGGGAAAATATGTAGGAAAATAGATATAAATAGAGACATTACTAAATCAGGCAAAGTATAAAGTGAGTGATAGGATTAGACATTTTCAACAGGCTTGAGGTTGAATATATAATCTTAGGAAGAAACAAAAATGTAGTCACCAATAAGATTGACATTTGAGAGCATTAGGCCACCTGGACATGGAAGGTTTTAGTAATCCATGCTCACTTTCCATTTAGGCTGTGGTACAACCTTAAGGGTGACCTTTGATTTTTTTGTCCAGAATATTACTGTGATAAAATATATATATAGATCAGGTGACATGAGTATTTCTTCCACAATTTTTTGAGGAATATTTTGAAAACGTATAAATTAGTATTAGGGTAAAAATAGGTGTACCCTGTGTCTATGAATATAGAGATAATGCATGAATAGACCATACAGTTAATAAATAATATAACTGGTTCCACTTTAAATAATGTATTGAATTGATATCTGAAAATACATAAGAAATCATATATTGATATATAATCATTCATAACAACTAGTTATACGTCTAATTGTAATCCTAGGGTTATGGTTTATCATGAAGAGTGTGTGAATTTTGCTTCAAAAGTGATTATGGAAATCAAAAATAATGTGTTTGGAAAGAAGTCTCATGAAAAGACCAGTTTGAAACATGGCGGAACACGTGTTTTCTGAACCAGAAAGTGATTGAAAGTGAAATAAATGCCTATAAATTTGTGAACTTGTGGATGAAATATATATCCAATAATGTGCATAAACTGAAGAAATAGTAATGTACTAGTTTTGAATAAAAATGAACTTCAAAATACTTATCATGTCCCATAGGAATCTACTTGCATTGATGTGAAAATGGAACAGTTACTGTAGAAATATTAGGATTTATATGCACCATTCACTGAAGTTAGTTTTCAATACTAGGAAAAAAATACGTATATCAGGTGAATGAATATTTCTGAGAATAATCTTGTGAAAAGTTGATTATAAATCCACATACATAATCATGAATGAATTTAGGGAGTGTATAATAAGACACATATATTAAATATTTTGAAATATCTGGAGAGAATATATATATATATATATATATATATATATATATATATATATATCCACACACAGATTTTAAAAATTAGCAATATATATGCCAATCGAATTACACCGTGAAATATGTATCATCCACAGATCCAAAAATATTCATTTTACTGGATATGGATTTATGTATAACTTTTTTCAACTAGGAAGCTCACCCATAGGTTGAATTTTCAGGTCAAACAGCGTTTAAGAGGAGTGATCTCTTCTCACACTTTGTATCTGTCAAGTCATGTAACTCACAAGAATGTACGTGTGATACCAGGTAGGATTCTATATGTGCATATAAAAATACATGTGCTGAATAGAATACAGAGAAAAGGAGACAGGAATTCACATATTTGTTAACTTTAAAAGCACATGGAAAACTATTTCAACAAAAAATTGACTAGATTTATAACTCCTACCGTATATAATGCAAAAGGCAAGTCCAAGTATACAACATGCCTCCTCTGAACTGCTTGTATTTCTATTCTGTTTCCGTTATTTTTCTCCATCATATTAGGATTAGTATTCAGAATCTAGCAGGGCATGTGTTAGTGTCAGGGATTCAGTATTTCAAATGTAAAATAGAAAAATGAATCCAATGTGTATGCAAATATATGCTAAACAAAATCTTCCCACTCTCATCCAGAACAATTCCTTGACATTTTTTTCGCCCAAAGTAAGACACAATTAGAGGAGAAGAGTAATAAAATCTGTGAATAATATGCTCAGGAGTTTACAACCTTGGAAGTGGTAGAGGAGTTTCCCTAGTATGGGACAGGGTAAACACTCCATAAACATGGAGCTCTGCTGGCCTAAATACTTCTTGAGAAACTGCCTCTGAGTTTGGGCACTTGAAATATATGTTGTTGTCAGGAGCTTTAGCTTTTTTTAGTGAGACTATGAAAGCTGTCTCTGCATCTATGTGACCTGGAGGACATGGTTTCTTATTTTCCAATGAACATGAGGCAGCAGTGCTGAATTCTCTCTTTGTAAGTAAACTGTGGGCACTGGGGGCTAAGGGTATTCCCATGTGGACTGGGAAGCCATTTGGTCATCCTCCACTTTTCGTGGTGTTTTTTGCTGCTGCACTGGGACTTTGGCATTTGCTTCATGAAATAAAAGAAGTTCAACTGGGACACAGTTCTGGAGGCAATTCTTTCATGTGTGGTTGGTCAGGGGTCTGCAGGAGAATGCACCAACCAGGCTTCTATCCCACATAGCTTGGCCCCATGTCCATAGTAACCTGATTCTAAACATTGCCCGGAAACATCTCCATATAACCAGAAGCCTTTACATGGAAGGGTCTGCTGGCTGCACCATGTAAGTCACAAGCCATTTGGGATCCAATGGCAGATCCACATGGCCCCACCACAAATTTTTTATCACACACCTGCCTACCACTGCTCTAGGCCCACTACTCAGCAGGTTCCAACATACTGGCATCTCTGTTCTACACCATTTTCATGAAACCCACTCAATCAAGGCAGTGTCTTGCATATTTACGATCAGCAACAGGACATCCAAAGTTTCTCCAGTGCCACCTGGTCATGGGAATTTCAAAAATTTCACGGTATTTATCTAGGCATTTTTCAAGGATGACGTTGCAGGCACTGTGGGTTTCAATTCATTCAGGAACCTTTTAATGGTGAGGAAGCTCATTTCAATGAATGCTCTGTAGAACTCGCACAGGCAAGGCTTCCCAAAGAGTGGCCAAAATGTCACATGAAGCCAGGCCTATTGAGGTCTACAATGTGACGTCCATGGGTGTTGTGACTCTCAACAATGGCTGACAAGTCTTTCAGAATTAAATCATGTGATCTTCTGGCTGAGATACCCAGGGCTCTGTGGAAAGCCACCCTGGGCCTAGATCTCAGTTTCCAAGGGTGATTCTCATGGGTGGACTCCTAAAATCCCAAAAAAATTCATGGCAATACTTCTCTGAATTCAGTCTCTAAGGGGAATTACACCAGAGTTCAAGCCCAGGTGGTCCCAGTCATGTCTTCCAACCGGACACAAATGACCAAAATTAAAACCAAAACCCTCCCATATGGCCCTCATCTTCTTCCATATAGACACTAATCACAACCTCTGGCTGAAGGTTTCCATGAGTGGCGGAGTCCAAGAGAGTGTCCAAAATAACTCCCTTGCCCCTCATTGGCGTAAATTCAGGGTGGTCTGGACACCCTTCATGTGAAACAGGAGTGATCAAATATGCTAGACGTTAATACTTCTATGCTTCTCCAATTTGTGGAAAACTGAGTGTCAGGTATATATTTTTATGTGATTTGCAGTCATGAGAAAACACAAGCTCCTCTGCAGGTCTTTGAAGAACCCATTTGACTCAAAGAATCCCTATTCTCACTTGATGGAGTTCAAGAACTTTAAAGAGGAAGGCGACAGACTTCATCCACAAGGACTGCTTTTTGGCCATTTTGGTTTTGGATGCACACATGGGATCTCTCTTTACATCCACCAAGTGCTGAGTATCTAAGCCACAACCTCACACAGGGCCAAGAGGCTGATTCAGACACATCCCTTTTCAAAGCAATTAAGCAAAGAGCCACAGGTGATCCATATTCATTTCCATTTGAAAACTGTTTTCTTCAGGCTTCACAAAGGGGTGGCATGAGGCAAAGACCTTCCTGACATTCAGGGCAACAGAACATTAGGTTAGCAAACGGCCCAAAGCAGTGTTTCTCCACTGAGACTTTCCTGGTCACACTGATATCTGAATTTTCTGAGATGCTCGCCATTCCCTTCAGCTATCCAGTACATGGCCATATCACAGAGCTTGGAGGTGGTACATAACTTGGTCACAAAATCATGAGCCTATTCTGGAGAGTGGCCAGAATTCAGGAAGAAAAGAGGAACTTAGGAAGATAGCAGGTGTTACCCATCCATAAGGCAAGCCGCATTCCTTTCATACATTGGGCAGAAAGAATTCTGGTAAGCTTTCTACTAGCCTGGACACATCCTTTGATGCATTCTCTTTTCTAATGTCTACAACCATGGACACAGTGGGATACACAGACATAAAAACACTCGCCTTGTCAAATCACTTGTTAGAAATCGTCCACTCCAAACCAAACAAACTGCCTTTCCTACCTATTCTCAGAACATGAGACAAAATCACAAACACACACTCATACCCACAAATTCACCTCCTTTCCCAAAGTAGGTCTCTGACTATCGGGTGTGACCTCTGACTGGTGGGCCGTACTATGTTCCCATCAAATGGCCTGTTCTGTCTCAGATCTGGTTTCCTTGGCCAACTCTGTGAAGTTGTCAGGAGACAACGGTGAGCCACTTCCTGCTTACTCAGGAAAGGCCACTCTTCAGAGCTTTCCTGGAATTTGGCCATCCTCACATCAGTAGATACCAAGAAAGACTGACTCTGTCTTTGGTAAATCAAAAGAAGTGAGACCACTGGGACTGGGCCTGGGACTAGATTTGTGTGCCTGGATGCCTGGATCCCAAGTTCAGAGAGTTCCATCACCAAGAATGTGAGGTGAGGTCACTTCCTTCAGGAACTGAATGAGGTCAATGCCTTGGCAAGCACGTTGTCCTAACATTTGCTTCCAAAGGTGCCATGAAATGGAGGCTGTCCCTAATTCCTTTGACACTTTCACAAGTTAGAATGGTATATCAAACATTGGTAACCGGGAACAGCTCTCCACAGAGGCCTCGTTTGGTCCTTCTTCTCTACATAAAGAAGAGAGAGGCTGATTCAGACACATCCCTTCATGCTGACCAGGTTGTTTGCAATGAAAGATGACCTTTGCTCTCTCAGTTCCTTCATAGGTGCCTACAACTTCTCTAGGGATCATTTGCGCATAGACCTTTGAGTTTCTCAGCAGTTGAAAGATCCCCTAAATTCCTGTATTTTAAGACCAACTCTGTCCTTGCTCTTCTCTAAAGTTAGATTGAGGGAACAGTGTATGGTTAGGGTTAATAACAGGTTTGATTTGGAATATAAATCATTCTGCTGGATGAATAATGGTATTGGGAACCTGCGATATTTTCAAGAATATATAGGTAAAATATATGAATCTGAAAACAAAAATCTAGGTAAGATTTGAAGCCCAGAAGGGCATTGGGCCCTTGATTGGGTATTAAGCATAGGACCTTGTAACTTGGATGATTGATTTTCAAAGAGAACTTCCAGTCAAAATGGATAGTCAGTAGTATTAGAAGATAGTCGGTATGTTTATAAAGGAGAGTGAGTATAGGATTTGGACCAAAAGTTCTTTAGCTATAGGGTTTCGGGTATTTGAGTGAATGTAAATGTCAGCACATGTGAAGAATTAATCACAATGATGAACTGGGAAAATATGTAGGAATGCAGATATCAATAGAGAGTTTAGGAAATCTGGCAAAGTATAGTCGGTAGTGAAATGTTAATAAAATAGATTCTTGTCACTTCCTGTTTTTCTGTATGCTTAATAAAACACTGTTGAAATCTTGAGAAGTGATTTCTAATCTTTTTCCCAGAATGTGCTGTCCCCAACTGCCAAACTTCAGAATGTACTCCCTCACCCAGTTGCACGCAAACTGCTCACCCGCCCAGGCCCATCAATAAACTTTCCTCCCCTGCCCTCTTCAAGGAAAGTATATAAGCTCTGCTTAAGCTGTTCTCAGGGTTCTCTGCTCTATTCAAATGAGCTCTGAGCCCCAGCATGCTGGACCCCCAATAAACCCTTTGTTTTTGCATGAGAGAGTCTCTTGGTGGTCTCTTCCCCCAATGCTCTTCCGATATTTATATATGGAGGTTCCACCGAAATCCAGCAGTGGTGAACGAGAGACCCCAATGGGCTACTCTCAGGGTAAGTAAGGCACCTCTTTCTGGTTTCAGGTTTCAGGTTAGGGCTTGGCAAAATGGCTGTCGATGAAGTGTGTGAGCTCTCTTTGATGGTGGCTGGCAGACGTGTCACAGAGCCACAAGCCAAGTCCCTGGGGGACGCCACAGAGGACTCGGGAATCGAGGAATAATAGTCCCCTCGACTCAGTGATACTTTGTTTCAGATTCGGTATTGCCAGCCCATCGGGTTTTGCCACCTGTTCAGTCTTGGTCTCAGTGTTGGACGTCCATTGCCTGTCTTTATTGTTTTCTCTTGTCTGTGTCCTGTGTTGTTGCTTTTACTGTTTGTGTATCTTTCATTATGGGACAGATCACTTCAATGCCTCTGTCCCTGACCCTTGATCTATGGACCAAAGTCTGCTTAAGGGCTCAGAATGTTTCTTTTTCAGTAAAACGCTGGACCTGGCAGACTCTGTGTGCCACAGAATGGCCCACCTTTGGATTCGGATGGAACCTAGAAGGATCTTTCTACTTCCCACTAATTTAAAAAGACAGAGATATTGTCTTACAGCCAGGGCCACATAGCCATACTGATAAACAGGAATATACCTTAACTTGGCAGGACCTCTGCAAATCTCCTCCTCCGTGGGTGAAGCCTTTCCGTGCTGTGTCCCCGTTCCTACTCCTTCGCCCACGATCTCTCAACCCCTCTGCTCCTCCTCCTCCTCCACCCTCTGTTCTCCCTGAGTCACAAGATTTGACTCTACTGGACTCTCGTCCCCCTCCTTATCTTCTACCCTTGTCCCACAACCCCCAACACCCTCTAAGTGATTCTCCAGCTGCTGACTCAGCCTCTGCGCAATTGGAGGAAGCTAAGCCAGCCCAGGGCCCTCCAGATAACTCCCCTGCATCACACACAGCCCTTCCTCCCCTGGAGGAAGCTGGAGTTGCTAAGGAACTCACCGGTGGCAAATGATTGAAAACCCTGGATCTCCTGTGTTGCTTCCCTCCATCCCTAAGGACCAATGATTGACGATGGCCATAGGGAAAAAATGCAAGCCTACCAGTATTGGCCTTCTCCTCTTCAGACCTATATAAATGGAAAAATAACAATCCCCTTTTACCGAGGACCCAACATGGCTCTCAGGTCTGGTGAAGTCATTGATGTTTTCACACCAACCTACTTGAGATGACTGCCAACAACTCCTAGGGACTCTCTTCATGACAGAGGAACAAAAGAGAATCCTCCTGGATGCTAGAAAAAAGTATCCTCGGACCAAATGCATGACCGACAAAACTTCCCAATATATTCAAAGCCGGCTTTCTCTTGAAACGACCCAACTGGGACCCCAACACCTTTGAAGGTAGGGAGCATCTGTCCACTTATCGCCGGGCTCTAATAGTGGGTATCTTAGTGGCCGCTAGGTGACCAACTAATTTGGCCAAGGTAAGAGAGATTATTTAAGGGCCTGATGAATCTCCCTCTATGTTCCTAGAGATAATTATGTAGGCATATACGAGACATACTCCTTTCGATTCTCAGGCAGAGGATCAAAAGGCATCTGTCACAATGGCCTTTATTGGGAAAGCTGCCCTGGATATTAAAAGAAAGTTACAATGCTTAGATGGATTACAAGATATGACTTTGAGGGATTTAGTCAGAGAACCCGAGAAGGTATACTTTAAGAGAGAAACTGAGGAAGAGAAGGGAGCTGAGTGAGGATAAAAGAAACAAAAGACAGACTAAGGCATTGACTAAGGTCCTGGTCACAACAACAAATAGGCCAGAAATTAAGAAACAGAGAGACAGGAAGGGATACCTGGCACACACTAGAGGCCACCCCTGGTCTCAGATCAATGTGCCTACTCTAAAGAAAAAGGACACTTGGCCAAAGAAGTGCCCTAGAAAGAGACAGCCATGCCAGCCAGATATTCTGACTCTGGAGGAATACTAAGAAAGTCCGGGCTCAGATCCTCTCCCTGACCTCAAGGTAACTTTTGAAGTGGAGGGGAACACAATAAACTTTGAAGTAGATACAGGGGGAATATACTCAGCCCGTAAGGCCCATTGGGCCCTCTACCGAATAAAAGGTCTCTAATTCAAGAGTCTAACAGAAGTAAATATCGGGCTTTGACAACTAAGAGGACCATGGACCAGGAAAAGGAAAAATCCATCACTCCTTCCTAGTAATCCCAGAATGCCTGGCCCCATTGATGGGCAGAGTTCTGCTCACCAAGCTCTGGGCCAAAATAACTTTTAACCTTGAAGGCCCCCAAGTGGAATTTTTTAATCCTTCAGTAACTACTCCTATAATCATGGCTCTAACTATGTCAGTAGCAAATGTTCATCAACTCACTCACCTTTGTTCAAAGAAACTACATTCATTCGTGAAGGATCAAGAACACAGTTTTCCACTAACCTACTCACAGCAAAAGGAAATAACTGAATGGGTAACAAAGCCTGTCAGGTCCATTAATTGGTTAAAGCTTACACTTCCAAGCTTCCTGCAGGAAAGCACCTATGAGGAACCAGACGAGGACAATTCTGGGAAGTGGACTTAACTGAAATTAAGCCAGTAAGGTATGGACTTAAATAACTCCTAGTCTTTGAAAATACATTTTCAGGATGTATTGAAGCCTTCCCCACACACACACAAAAAAAGAAATAAAAAAGAAGAAAAAAGAAACATCGCAAATGGTTGTAAAGAAGATCCTGGAAGATATTTATTCTCCCCTTGACGACCAGTAGTCTTAACCCTCATCAGCCCCATAAGCTGCGATGGCTGATCACAAATACTACTGGACACGAAGTATGGCCTATCTCGAATACAGCCCCCTTACGAACCTGGTGGCCATCTCTCCACCCAGTCATTTGTCAGCTGGCTATAGGTCTTTCCTATTGGGATATCCCTGATTAACAGGATCCCACTAAAATTCCATTAAATCCCTTCCGTACCATAGATAATGGAAACAAACTTTATAGATGTAGGGACACGTGAGCCAGATGCAGGTTGGCTAGCCTAGATTACTATGTTTGCCCGGCAGACTATCAAAGCCACAAACAGTCACGGCTGTGGGGGGGGAGAGCAGACTTCTATTGTAAGTCATGGGGATGTGAGCATACAGGGACAGTCAGATGGAACCCAAACTCCTCATCAAATTCTGTACACAGCATTGGCCATATTACGAATTAGATAACCAAAACCGATGGCCCCCAGAGGGGTCTCTAGATCCTCAAATTCTGTGTGACCTTTTTAACTTCTGCAAGTGCTCAAAAGGGGTGAAAGGAGATTCCGCTATGTGGAGGCCTTCTCTCTCCTTTGCTCACATCCTGAACTATGCTTCTCCAATAGATGCTCACCCTCAGCCTTGTGCTCCAGACTCTCTGCTGTCACTCCCACCTCAGCAACTTGATTTCTCCCCTCCAATATCTAGATCAAAAAACCCAAATCTCGACTGGTTCTCAGACCATTGCTCCCTTGCTGAGGTTGCAGGTACTGAGGTACCACTCCATTCACTCACTCCTCTCCTCTCCTGTCAGTGCCCGCACCGGGTCCCACCCAGTCCTCTTACCACCTAATGCAAAGCTTAAACCCGCTGAGAAGAATCCTCAGACCCTAATACAAGATGTAATGAAAATGGCCTTTAATGTTGCTTTGTCATCACTAAAAACAGGTTACTAAGAATTTAAAGTCCCTCACAGGCTTTTTGGAATCTCACTCCCGTCTCCCCTCTGTTCTATCAGTTCTACTGCTCAAGTTTTTGTTGCTATTAAGATCCCAAAGCCCTCTCCCAATATTCTTTTACATCTCTCCTTCCTCATTCTCAGATCCACAGAGCTGCTCTTATCCCTGCCTTCCAAATTGTCCCCCTCTGTACCAGGCCCACAGAAAAGTCTTAACTGACCCTTCTCCAGAAGTCTTCACCATGGCTGACTTAGGACTTTCAGCAAAAGAGTCCCTATATAAGAGTTCACTGTAGATAAACTTCCTATTTTTGTGTTGCCCTGGTCTCCTTGGCAACTGGCTAAAAAATTCAGCACTCCTGATCTAGACACACCCTTACTAGTTTTTCACAAAATATTTGAAAAAAAGTCCTCTGGCCTTGAGCTGGGACTTCACAGAGATGGCTACATTTCTAAGATAAAGAAGTTACAAACTGGGCTGTATGGAAACAGCTGGAAGGGGGAAAAAAAAGAAAGGGAAGACACCCCCACCCAGGTGTCCTTGAAAAGTTAACTTGCCCAAACTGAGTAAAAAACAGAAACAAAAACTGCTTTTTGTGAACTTCTTCAGACTGTGAACTTCTGAGCCCCTTTTCTTACATATTGGGTACAAAATTCTGAAACTACGTAACTTGGGTTTCAGGGGATTAATTGATTACAACAGAAGCAATGCCCTCTGAATCTGGTTGAAACCAAAAAAGACTGTTTCCGTGTCTTTGGTGCTATCTTAGGTGCCTTGCCTTGTCCGTCCCTACAACAGTATAATTCTATATACTTAAACATTGTTTATGTTTTCATGAAATGGTCAACAGATGTGATTAATTGTGAAATGGTGCAGGTGTTTCCCAGAGTGCTCTATCATGACGCAGGTTCATCTGAAGATCAAAGAGGGGGACATACAACCCGGTTCCGCTGGGAACATATGTACCTCACCTTAGCCATTCTATTACGAATAGGAGTTGCTGCAGGGTTGGGCACAAGAACCACTGCTCTGGTCCATGGGACACAACAAGTGACCCAATTAGAAGCAGCAATAGATCAAAACTTAAAGATTTTAGAACCTCCATCAAAGCTTTGCAGGAATCTTTAACCTCTCTCTCTGAAGTTGTTTTACAGAACAGTCGAGGGTTGGACCTCCTTTTCATGACAGAGGGGGGCCTTTGTGCTTCATTGAGGAAGAATGTTGTTTTTATGTCGACAATACTGGAGTTGTAAAAAAATCTATGAGTAAATTAAAAAGATGCCTTGAAGAGCAACAACGAGAGAGAGAGGCACAAAAAGGGTAGTTTGAGTCTTTTTTTACACAGTCCCCCTGGTTAATTACATTTTTATCAACCCTGGCCGGTCCAATAATAATCCTCATATTATTACTAACTTTAAAACCCTGTTTCCTCAACCATGTAATTTCTTTTCTCCAAGCTCAAATTGGACAAATTAAAATTATGTTAATTACCCACTAGCAGACATAGAATGTGACACCCCACAAAGATCACTTTTATGATTAAAAGTAGCCAGAAAAAGAAGTGGGGAATGAAAGGTTAATAAAATATGTACTTGTCACTTCCTGTTTTCTGTACACTTAACGAAACACTGTTGAAATCTTGAGAACTCTTTGCTAATCTTGTTGCCAGAATGTGCTGTCCCCAATTGCCAAACTGCAGAATCTACTCCCTCACCCGGTTGAATAGAAACCTGAACTGTACTTGGATCATTGAATGTAGAAGAGAACATCCATTCAAAAAGTTATAGTCAGTTGGATTAGAAAGATAGTCGGTAAGTTTAGGAAGAAAAGTGAGTATAGGATTTGGAACAAAAGTTCTTTAGCAATAGGGTTTTGGTTAGAGAGTCAATGTAAATGTCAACACAAGTGAAGAGTCAGTCACAATGATGCACAGGGCAAAATATGTAGGAAAGCAGATATCAATAGAGACATTAGGAAATCAGGAAAAGAATAAAGTGAGTGATGGGATTAGATATTTTCAACAGGGTTGAGGATGAATATGTGAGCTTAGGATAAAACAAATATGAAGTCAACAATAGGATTGACATTTGATAGCATTAGCGTAGCCCAAGACAGTGTCCAAAATAAGCTCTGTTTTCTAGCTGCAAATTCTTTTAACTTTTGTTTATCATGGAAGGTTTTAATTTCATCTTCCATCCTGAAGCTTAATTTCGCGGGATACACAATTCTTGGTTGGAACCCCTTTTCTTTCAACGTTTGAAATATGTTATTCCAGGATCTTCTAGCTTTCAGAGTCTGTGTTGAAAGATCAGCTGTTATCCTGATTGGTTTACCCCTAAATGTAATCTGCTTCCTTTCTCTTGTAGCTTTTAAAATTCTCTCCTTATTCTGTATGTTGGGCATCTTCATTATAATGTGTCTAGGTGTGGCTCTCTTATGATTTTGCACATTCGGCGTCCTGTAGGCTTCTAGGATTTGGGATTCTGTCTCATTCTTCAAGTCTGGGAAGTTTTCTCGTATTATTTCGTTGAATAGATTGGTCATTCCTTTGGTTTGGACCTCAATACCTTCCTGTATCCCCATGACCCTTAAGTTGGGTCTCTTTATGTTATCCCATATTTCTTGAATGTTCTGCTCATGGTTTCTTAACAGCTTTGCTGAGCTGTCTATGTTCTTCTCCAGTTGAAATACTTTGTCTTCATTGTCTGATGTTCTATCTTCTAAGTGTTCTACTCTGCTGGTAGTATTCTCAATTGAGTTTTTAAGTTGGTTTATTGTTTCCTGCATTTCCAGGATTTTCTGTTTGTTTGTTTTTTATAACCTCTATCTCCTGTATAATTGATCTTTTGCTTCTTGGATTTGTTTGTGTAATTTATTGTCGAAGTGGTCGAAGTGGTCTTTCATTGTCTGATTTTGCTGTCTAATGTCTTCCTTGAGACTCCAGATCATCTGAAGCATGTATATCCTGAATTCTTTATCTGACATTCCATCTGCTGCAGATATTACCCCTTCTAAAGTTGAGTTGACCTGCATTGATTGTGGTCCTTTCTTTCCTTGTCTTTTCATACTGATCGCGTTTCGTTCTTCTGGTAGCCACGCCCCCGTATCTGGTGCAAGAGACCTCAGTTGTCAGCCCTGGTGGGGGCTGTAGCTGGGAGACCCGCGCCGCGCGGCTCCCGCCGGCTCCTGCGTCAGCGCCGCCTCAGCTCCCGCCGGTTCCCGTGCCGCTGCCGCGGTTCCCGCCAGCTCCGTCCGGCTCCCTCGCCGCTCCTGCTAATTTAGAGTCCGCTGGGAAGGAATCTCTTTGGCCGATCTTTGGTGACTTCCCCTCTCTGCTATGGCGGGCCCTGGCTCCTTGCAGGAGTGACCGAAGGGAGAGGTGGAACTGGCTTGTCTCTGGTCTGATATAATCTCTGGTTTTAGATCCCAGTTCGCTAATTCATAGAGGCTTGGTTAGATTTCCTTCCCATCCTCTCAAGGTGGGGAGCCCTTTCCTGGGTGGGCAGGGCCGTTAGCAGAGGCGGAAGGGCACGTGCCTTCTGTCGGGCCAGGCGGGGACCCTTCTGGCTGCGCTGGGCCGCCGGGGGCTCCCTCAGCGCCAGGCAGATGGCGCCCGCGTGGCTAAGAGCCGGGTGGGGTAACCCTTCGCAGAGCGGGCGGGCCGCCAGGAGTGCCGGGATGGTGGGAGCTGTCTGCCGGCCGAGCAGGGACCCTTCTCGCGAGCAGGGCCGCTGGGGGCGCTTGTAAAGCCGGGCGGCTGCCGCCGCGTGTCTAAGACCCAGGCGGGCGGGGTGGCTGTTTGCAGGGCAAGAGCGGGACCGGCAGGGGTAGCCGGGATGGCGGAAACTGTCTGTTGGCCGGGCAGGGACCCTTCTCGCCAAGCAGGGTTGCCGGGGGCGCTTGTAAAGCCGGGCGGCTGCAGCCTCGTGGCTAAGAGAACCAAGCGGGCGGGCTGGCTGTTTGCAGGGCAAGAGCGGGACCGGCAGGGTAGCCGGGATGGCGGAAACTGTCTGTTGGCCGGGCAGGGACCCTTCTCGCCAAGCAGGGTCGCCGGGGGCGCTTGTAAAGCCGGGCGGCTGCAGTCTCGTGGCTAAGAACCAAGCGGGCGGGCTGGCTGTTTGCAGAACAAGAGCGGAATGGCGGGAGCTGTCTGCCGGCAGGGCGGGGACCCTTCTCGCAGAGCAGGGCCGCCGGGGGCGCTTGTAAAGCCGGGTGGCTGCCGCCGCGTGTCTAAGACCCAGGCGGGCGGGGTGGCTGTTTGCAGGGCAAGAGCGGGACCGGCAGGGTAGCCGGGATGGCGGAAACTGTCTGTTGGCCGGGCAGGGACCCTTCTCGCCAAGCAGGGTCGCCGGGGGCGCTTGTAAAGCCGGGCGGCTGCAGCCTCGTGGCTAAGAACCAAGCGGGCGGGCTAGCTGTTTGCAGAACAAGAGCGGAATGGCGGGAGCTGTCTGCCGGCAGGGCGGGGACCCTTCTCGCCGAGCAGGGTCGCCGGGGGCGCTTGTAAAGCCGGGCGGCTGCAGCCTCGTGGCTAAGAACCAAGCGGGCGGGGTGGCTGCTTGCAGAACAAGAGCGGAATGGCGGGAGCTGTCTGCCAGCAGGGCGGGGACCCTTCTCGCCGAGCAGGGTCGCCGGGGGCGCTTGTAAAGCCGGGCGGCTGCAGCCTCGTGGCTAAGAACCAAGCGGGCGGGGTGGCTGCTTGCAGAACAAGAGCGGAATGGCGGGAGCTGTCTGCCGGCAGGGCGGGGACCCTTCTCGCCGAGCAGGGTCGCCGGGGGCGCTTGTAAAGCCGGGCGGCTGCAGCCTCGTGGCTAAGAACCAAGCGGGCGGGGTAGCTGCTTGCAGAACAAGAGCGGAATGGCGGGAGCTGTCTGCCGGCAGGGCGGGGACCCTTCTCGCCGAGCCGAGCAGGGTCGCCGGGGGCGTTTGTAAAGCCGGGCGGCTGCAGCCTCGTGGCTAAGAACCAAGTGGGCGGGGTGGCTGCTTGCAGAACAAGAGTGGAATGGCGGGAGCTGTCTGCCAGCAGGGCGGGGACCCTTCTCGCCGAGGAGGGTCGCCGGGGGCGCTTGTAAAGCCGGGCGGCTGCAGCCTCGTGGCTAAGAACCAAGCGGGCGGGCTAGCTGTTTGCAGAACAAGAGCGGAATGGCGGGAGCTGTCTGCCGGCAGGGCGGGGACCCTTCTCGCAGAGCAGGGTCGCTGGGGGCGCTTGTAAAGCCGGGCGGCTGCAGCCTCGTGGCTAAGAACCAAGCGGGCGGGGTAGCTGCTTGCAGAACAAGAGCGGACTGGCGGGAGCTGTCTGCTGGCAGGGCGGGGACCCTTCTCGCCGAGCAGGGCCGCCGGGGGTGCTTGTAAAGCCGGGTGTCTGCAGCGGCGTGGCTAAGAACCAGCCGGGTGGGGTGGCTGTTCGCCGGGCGAAAGCAGGGCCGCCAGGGTAGCCGGGATGGCGGGCGCTGTCTGCTGGCTGGGCGGGGACCCTTCTGCCGCGCTGCTCTGGGCCGCCTGCCGCTTGCAGAAGCGGCGGGTGGCCGCGGGATTGGACTCTGAGCCCGCGCTGCCAGTCAAGTTTCACTTGTTTGGGGCAAACTGTCACGTCTAATAAACTTACTAATTCTCGGCAGGTCTCCTTTCAACGGAATTTTGCTAGAAGATCCTCAGTAGGTAGAATGTAGCTGTTTTAATTGGTGTTTCTGATCCCGTTAATGTGGAGATATTGAAAGTGCAGCTTCCTCGCCGGCCGCCATGTTGGATCCATGCACAAAAGTTAACTCAAAGTGGATCAAGGAACTTGATATCAAATCAGAGACATGGCGTCTGATAGAAGAAAAAGTTGGCTATGATCTACATACTGTGGGGTCGGGCTCCAAATTCCTCAATAGGACACCCATAGCACAACAGTTAATAACTAGAATCAACAAATGGGACTTACTAAAACTAAAAAGTTTTTTCTCAGCAAAAGAAACAATAAGAGAGGTGAATAGGGAGCCTACGTCCTGGGAACAAATCTTTACTCCTCACACTTCAGACAGAGCCCTAATATCCAGAATATACAAAAAACTAAAAAAATTAGACAATGAGATAACGAATAACCCAATCAACAAATGGGCCAAGGACCTGAACAGAAATTTCTCAGAGGAGGACATACAATCAATCAACAAGTATATGAAAAAATGCTCACCATCTCTAGCAGTCAGAGAAATGCAAATCAAAACCACCCTAAGATACCATCTCACTCCAGTAAGATTGGCAGCCATTAGGAAGTCAAACAGCAACAAGTGCTGGCGAGGATGTGGAGAAAAGGGTACTCTTGTACATTGCTGGTGGGACTGCAAATTGGTGCGGCCAATTTGGAAAGCAGTATGGAGATTTCTTGGAAAGCTCGGAATGGAACCACCATTTGATGCAGCTATTCCACTACTCGGTCTATTCCCTAAAGACCTAAAAAGAGCACACTATGGGGACACTGCTACATCCATGTTCATAGCAGCACAATTCACAATAGCAAGACTGTGGAACCAACCTAGATGCCCTTCAATAGACGAATGGATAAAAAAAATGTGGCATTTATACACAATGGAGTATTACTCTGCATTAAGAAATGACAAAATCATAGAATTTGGAGGGAAATGGATGGCATTAGAGCAGATTATGCTAAGTGAAGCTAGCCAATCCCTTAAAAACAAATGCCAAATGTCTTCTTTGATATAAGGAGAGTTACTAAGAACAGAGTAGGGAAGAAGAGCATGAGAAGAAGATTAACATTAAACAGGGATGAGAGGTGGGAGGGAAAGGGAGAGAGAAGGGAAATTGCATGTAAATGGAAGGAGACCCTCAGGGGTATACAAAATTACATACAAGAGGAAGTGAGGGGAAAGGAGGGAAAATATAAGGGGGAGAAATGAATTACAGTAGAGGGGGTAGAGAGAGAAGAGGGGAGGGGAGGGGGGAGGGGGGATAGCGGAGGATGGGAAAGGCAGCAGAATACAACAGACTCCAGAATGGCAATATGTAAATCAATGTGCAACTGATGTGATTCTGCAATCTGTATATGGGGTAAAAATGGGAGTTCATATCCCACTTGAATCAAAGTGTGAATTATGATATATTAAAAACTATGTAATGTTTTGAACAACCTACAATAAAAATTAATTAAAAAAAAAAAAAAAAAAATAAGCTCTGTTGCCCCTCATTTGCCTAAATTCCCAGCGGCCTGTACACCCTTCCTGTGTACCAGGAGTGATCAAATAGGCCTGCCCTTAATACTGCTCTGCTTCTCCAATTTGAGTCCTACTGAGTGTCGGGTACAGATTCTTTATGTGAATTGGAAAGATGAGAAAACTCAAGCACCTATTGGATAGCCTCTGAATAGATTTGAAGAACTCATTTGACCCAAAAGATCCCTATTCTCACTTGATGGAATTCAGGAACCTTACAGAGGAAGGCAAAATACTTCATCAACAATGACTGCTCTTTTTGCCATTTTGGATTTTATGCACCCATGGGATCTTTCTTTAGATCCATCAGGTGCTGAGAATCTAAGTCAAAGAATCACACTGGGCCAAGAGGCTGATTCACACACATCTCTTTCCAAATCAATTAAGGAAAGAGCCAAAGGTAAAGCATATTCATTTCCATTTGAAAAATCTTTCCTTCAGGATTCACAAAGGGTTGGCCTGAGACAAAGACCTTCCTGACTCTCAGGGCAACAGAACAATAGGTAAGCAAATGGCCCAAAGCAGGGATTCTCCAATGAGACTTTACTGGTCACACTGATATCTGAGTTTTCTGAGATGCTCGCCATTCCATTCAGCTATCCAGTACATGGCCATGTCACAGAGCTTGGAGGTAGTACATATCTTGGACACAAAACCATGAGCCTATTCTGGAGATTGGCCATAATTCAGGAAGAAAACAGCAACTTAGGAAGGTAGCAGGTATCGCCCATCAATAAGGCAAGCCACAGTCAATTCATAAATTGTGCTGGATGAATGCTGGGAAGCTTCCTATGAGACAGGACACATCCATTGATGCATTCTCTTTTCTAATGTCTACAAGCACGGACACAGTGGGATACACAAACATAGAAACACTTGCATTGTCAAACGACTTACTAGAAACAGTTCACTCCAAACCAAACAAACTGCCTTTTCTACCTATTCTCAGAACATTAGACAAAACCACAAACCCACACCCGCAATGGCACCTCCTTCCCCCAAATAGGTCTGTGACTCTCCGGAGTGTGCTCTGACTGATGGGCCATACTATGATGCTCCGAAATGGCCTGCCCTGTCTCAGATCTGGTCTTCTTGGCCAACAATGTGAAGTTGTTAGAAGCCAGGAGTGAGCCACAATCTGCTTTCTCAGGAAGAGCCCCTCTTCCGAGCTTTCCTGGCATTTGGCCATCCTCACATCAGTAGGTATCAAGAAAGACTGACTCTGTCCTTTGTAAATCCAATAAAGTGAGACCACTGGGACTAGGACTGGGACTGGCTCTGGGTGCCTGGCTTTCTGTATACCAAGTTCAGAGAGTTCCATCACCAAGGAAGTGAGATGAGATCACTTCCTTCAGGAACTGAATGAGATCACTGCCTTGGCAACGACTTTGTCATAACAATTGCTCCCAACGGTCCCATGAGATGAGGGCTGCCCCTACTTCCTGTGACACTTTCACAAGTTAAAATGGTATATCACCCGTAGGCAAAAGGGAACAGCTCTCCACACAGGCCGGGTTTGGTCCATCTTCTCTACATTAAGAAGAGATAGGCTCATTCTGACGCAACCCTTAATCCTGACCAGGTTGTTTGCCATGGAAGATGATTTTTGCTCTCTCAGGTCTTACATAGCTGCCTACATCTTCTCCAGAGATCATTTCTGCATGGAGCTTTGAGGTTCTCAACAGATGGAAGATCCACTGCATTCCTGTATTGTAAGACCAACACTGTCCCTGCTCTTCTGTAAACATAGATGTGAATTGGAATCATGAGAAAACCCACGAACCTATGGGATAGCCTCTGCAGGGCTTTAAAGAATTCACTTGACCCAAATGATCCCTATTCTCACTTAATGGAGGTCAGGAACCTTACAGAGGAAGGCGAGAGACTCTATCCACCATGACAGTTCTTTTGTCCATTTTGGTTTTGGATGCACACATGGGATTTTTCTTTAGACCCATCATGTGCTGTGAATCTAAGCCACAACCTCACATAGGGCCAAGAGGCTGATTCAGACACATCCATTTCCAAAGCAATTAACCGAAGAGGCACAGGTAATGACCATTCAATTCCATTTGAAAACTATTTTCTTCAGGCTTCACAAAGTGTGGCCTGAGGCAAAGACCTTCCTGACATTCAGGGCAACAGAATAGGTAAGCAAAAGGCCCAAAGCAGGGTTTCTCCACTGAGAATTTCTTGGGCATACTGATATCTGAGTTTTCTGAGATACTCACCATTCCCATCAGCTATCCAGTACATGGCCATGTCACAGAGATGGAGGTGGTACATATCTTGGACACAAAATCATGAGCGTATTCTGGAAAGTGTCCAGAATTCAGGAAGAAAACAGGAATTTAGAAAGATGGCAGGAATTGCCCATCCATACGGCAACCTGCAGTCCATTCATAAATTGCACAGGATGAATGCTTTGAAGCTTTCTCGTAGACAGGACACATCCATTGATGCATTCTCTTTTCTACTGTCTACAATCACGGACACAGTATGATATATAGACACAGAAACACTCACGTTGTCAAAGGACTTACTAGAAACAGTTCACTCCAAAACAAACAAACCAGCTTTCCTAACTATTCTCAGAACATGAGACAAAACCACAAACTCACACTCACACCCAAAATGGTACCTCTTTCCCCAAAGTAGGTCTGTGTCTATCCGGAGTGTCCTCTGACTTGTGGGCCATACTATGTTCCCCAAAAATGGCGTGTCCTGTCTTCAATCTTGTCTCTTTAGCCAACTCTGTGAAGTTGTCAGGAGCCCGTGGTGAGAAACTACCTGCTTTCTCTGGAAAGGCCAGTCTTCATAGTTTCCAGGCATTTGGCTGTCCTCACATCAGTAGGTACCAAGAAAGAGTGACTCTGTCTTGTTAAATCCAAACAAGTGAGCCCACTGGGACATGGAGTGGGTTTGACTCTGTGTGCCTGGTTGCCTGGATCCCAAGATCACAGACTTTCATCACCAATAATGTAAGGTGAGGTCACTTCCTTCAAGAACTGAATGAAGTCACTGCCTTGGAAACCACTTTGTTTTAACAGTTGCTTCCAAGGTTCTCAAAAGATGGAGTCTGCCTCTACTTGCTGTGACTCATTCATAAGTTAGAATGGTATATCAACCATAGGCACCGGGGAACAGCTCTCCACACACCATTGGTTTGGTCCATCTTCTCTACATTAGGAAGAGAGAGGCTTATTCAGACACATCCCTTCAACCTGACCAGGTTGTTTGCCATGGAAGATGACTTTTGCTCTCTCAAATCCTTCATACCTGCCTACACCTTCTCCAGGGATTATTTCTGCAGGGACTTTTGAGGTTCTCAGCTGGTGGATGATACCCTACCTTCCTGATTTTAAGACCAACTCTGTCCCTGCTCTTCTGTAAAGTGAGATTGAGGGAACAGTGTATGGTTAGTGTTAATAGCATGTTCAATTTGGGTTAGGAGTCATTCTGCTGGATGAATTATGGTATTGGGAACCTGTGATATTTATAAGAATATAAATGTGAAATATATGTATGAGAACAGAGATCTAGGAAAGATTTGAAGCCCAGAAAGGCATTGGGCCCTTGATTGGTATACTTAGATTGAATCATGTTCTGCACCGAGGTCTCAGATAAATCGATATACAATGGCATAGACCCTATACCTCGGATGATTGAAAGTAGAAGAGAACATCCAGTCAAAAGGGATAGTCCTGTAGGATTAGGAAGATAGTAAGTAGGTTTAGGAAGAAGAGTGAGTCTCGGAGTTGGACCAAAAGTTCTTTAGCAATTGGTTTTCAGTTAGAGGGTGAATGTAAATGTCAGCACATGTGAAGAGACAGTCACAATGATGAACTGGAAAAATATGTAGGAAAGCAGATATCAATAGGGGCATTAGGAAATCAGGAAAAGTATAAAGTGAGTGATAGGATTAGATATTTCAACAGGCTTGAGGTTAAATATATAATCTTAGGAAGAAACAAATATGTAGTAACCAATAGGATTGACATTTGAGAGCAGTAGGCACCCTGGACATAGATGCTTTTAGTAATCCATGGTCACTTCCCATTTAGGCTTTGGTACAATCATATGTGTGACCTTTGCATTTTGTGTACAGAATACTACTGTGGTAAAATGTATATGTAGATCAGGTGACATGAGTATTTCTTGCACCATAAAGGGGAGTAATATTCTGGAAACTTATAAATTAGTACTGGGGATGCAAATAGGTGTACCTTGTGTTGATGATTATTGAGATGATGCATGAATAGACCATATTGTGAATAAAGTATGTAACTGGATCCAACATTAAATAATGGTTTGAGTTTGAATCTGAAAATATATTGGAAATCTTATATTGATATATATACCATCATTCCAACGAGTTATATATGCAATGGTATTATTAGGGTTACGGTTTATCGTGAAGAGTGAGTTTTGCTTCAAATATGATTATGGAATCGAAAATAATGTGTTTAGAAAGAAGTCTAGTGAAAAGACCAGTAAAGAAACATGGAGGAATACATGTGTTCTGAAGTAGTAAGTAATTGAAAGTGAACCAAATGCCAAAAAAATTTGTGAAGTTGTGGATGAAAAAATACATCCTATGATGTCCATAAACTGAAGAAATATTAATGTACCAGTGTTGAGTAAAAATGAACTTCAAATTACACATCATGTCCCATAGCAATCTACTTGCATTAATGTTAAACTGGGTCAGTTACTGTAGAAATATTAGGATTTTTAAGCACCATCCACTGAACTTAGTTTTCAGTAGTAGGAAACCAAAATATATTTCAGGTGTGTGAATATTACTGAGAATAATCTTGTGAAAATTTGAATTTAAATGAACATAAATGAATATGAATGAATTTAGGGAGTGTATAATAAGACACATATTTTTCATATTTTTTTAAAATCTGGAGAATATACACACACACACACACACACACACACACACACACACACACGCACACACACACACATTAATATTTAGCAATATATATGCCAATCGATATTCATCATGAAATATAATTCATTCACAAATCCAAAAATATTCATTTTACTGAACATGGATTTATGTATAGTGTTTTTCACTAGGAAGCTCACCCATAGGTGGAATTTTCAGTTCCATCATTATTTAGGGAAAGTCATCTCTTCTCACAATTTTTATATTCCAAAGCCAGTGATCTTTCAAGAATGTACGTGTGATACCAGGTAGGATATTGTATATGCATAAAAAAATTACATGTGCTGAATAGGATACAGAGAAAGGGAGACAGGAATTTACATATGTGATAACTTTAAAAAATCATGGAGAAATATTAAAATGAAAAGTTTACTAAATTTAAAACACATACTCTTGATAAAGCAGAAGACAAATACAAATATACACCATGCTTCCTATGAAAGAACTGTACGTCTATTCAGTTAGGTTTTTTTTTCTCCATGATATTAGGATTAGTAGTCAGAGTCTAGTAGGGTATGGGTTACTGTCAGGGATTCAGTATTTCAAATGGAAAATAGGAAAATGAATCTAATGTGTATGCAAACATGTGATACACAAAAATCTTCCCTCTTATCCAGAACAATGCCTTGACATAACCATCGCTAAAAGTAAGACACAATTAGAGGAGAGGAGTTAGAAAACCTGTGAATACATACGTGGAATTAAAAATGCTCAGGAGTTCACAACACTGGAGGTGGTAAAAGAGTTTACAAAAGTATGGGAGAGGGTAAACACTCCAGAAACATGGAGCTGTGCTGACCTAAAGACTTATTGAGAAACTTCCTCTGAGGTTAGGCACAAGAAATATATGTATGGCAATATGTAAATCAATGGTTCTGCAACTGATGTGATTCTGCAATCTGTATATGGAGTAAAAATGGGAGCTCATATCCCACCTGAATCAAAGTGTGAAATATGATATATCAAGAAGTATGTAATGTTTTGAAAAACCTACAATGAAAATTAATTAAAAAAAGAAAAAGAAATATATGTAATTGTCAGGAGATTTAGCTTCGTTTATAGTGACACCAAAAATCTGGGTCTGCATCTATGTGACCTGGAGGACATGGTTCTTTATTTTGTAATGAACATGAGGCAGCAGGTCTGAATTCTCCCTTTGTAGGTAAACTGTTGCCACTGGGAGCTAAGTGTCTTCCCGTGTGGTCTGTGAAGCCATTTGGTCATCCTCCACTTTTCAGGGTGTTTCTTACTGCTGCACTGGGAATTTGGTATTTGCTTCACGAAATACAATATGTTCAACTGGGACACAATGCTGGAGGGAGTTCTGTCATGTGTGGTTGGTCAGGGTCGGAAAGACAATGTACGAACCAGGCTTCTATCCCACATAGCTTTCCCCTTGACTATAGCAACCTGATTCTGAACATTGCCCTGAAACCTCTACATATAACAAGATGCCTTTACATATAAAGGTCTGCTGCCTGCACCATGTCAGTCGCAAGATTTGGAAGCCAATGGAAGATCCAGGTGGTCCTACCAAAAATATTTATTTACACACCTACAGTCCACTGCTCTACACCCACTACCCAGCAGGCTCCAACTTACTGGAATTTCTGTTCTACACCATTTTCACGAAACTCAGTCAATCAAGGCACTGTTTGTTATACTCATGATCAGCAACAGGATATGTAAAGGTTATCCAGTGCCACCTGGTCATGGGGATTTCAAAAATTTCATGGTATTAATCTAGTCATTTTTCAAGGATGAAGTTGGAGGCACTGTGGGTTTCATTTAATTCAGGAACCATTAAATGGTGAGGAAGCTCATTTCAATGAAAGCTCTGGAGAACACTCACAGGCAAGCCTTCCAAAAGAGTAGCCAAAAGGACACATGAATCCAGGCCCATTGAGGTATACAATGTGAGGTCCATGTGTGTTTGGACTCTCAACTATGGCTACCAAGTCTTTAAGAATTAAATCATGTGATATCCTGGCTCAGAATCCCTGAGCTCTGTGGAAAGCCATCCTGGGCCTAGATCTCAGTTTCCAAAAGCGATTCTCATGCGTGGTCTCCTAAAATCCCAACACTATTCATGGCAATACTTCTCTGAGGTCAGTTCCAGAACTCAGTCTCTAAGGGGAATCACACCAGAGTTCAAGCCCTGGTGGACCCAGTCATCTCTTCCAACTACCACACAAATTACCACAATTAAAACAAGAACCCTTCCATATGGCCCTCATCTTCTTTCATATAGACACTCATCATAATCTGGCTGGAGGTTTCCATGAGGGGCACAGACCAAGACAGTGTCCCAAATAAGCTCCTTTGCCCCTCATTTGCCTAAAGTCAAGGTGGCCTGGACACCCATCCTGTGAACCAAAAGTGATCAAATAGGCCTGCCATTAATACCGCTCCAATTTGAGGACTACTGTCTGTGGGGTTTAGATTCTTTATGTGAATTTTAGTCATGAGAAAACCCAAGCACAATGGGCTAGCCTCTGCAGGTTTTGTAGAACTCTTTTGACCCAAAGGATCCCATTCTCACTTGATGGAGGTCAGGAACCTTACAGAGGAAGTCGAGAGACTTCATCCCAATAATTGTTCTTTTGGCGAATTTTCTTTTGGATGCACACATGGTAACTTTCTTTAGATCCATCAGGTGCTGAGAATCTAAGCCACAGCCACACACAGGGCCAAGGGCCTGATTCAGACACATCCCTTTCCAAAGCAATTAAGGAAAGTGCCACAAGTATGCCCATTCATTTCCATTTGAAAACTGTTTTCTTCAGGCTTCACAAAGGGGTGGCCTGAGGCAAAGACCTTCCTGACATTCAGGGCAACAGAACAATAGGTAAGCAAAAGGCCCAAAGCAGGATTTCTCCTCTGAGACTTTCCTGGTCACACTGATATCTGAGTTTTCTGAGATGCTCGCCATCACCTACAGCTATCCAGTACATGGCCATGTCACAGAGCTTGGAAGTGGTACATATCTTGGACACAAAACCATGGGCCTATTCTTGAGATTGGCCAGAATTCAGGACGAAAATAGAAACTTAGGAAGGTAGCAGGTGTTGCTCATCGATAAGGCAAGCTACAGTCCATTCATAAACGGGGCAATATGAATGCTGAGAAGCTTTCTACTAGACACGACACATCCATTGATGAATTCTCTTTTCTAATGTCTACAACCACGGAAACAGTGGAATACACAGACATAGAAACACTCGCCCTGTGAAAAGACTTACTAGAAACAGTCCACTTCAAATGAAACAAACCGACTGTCCTACCTATTCTCAGAAAATGAGACAAAACCACAAACCCACAACCACACCCACAAAGGCACCTCCTTCCCCTAAGTAGGTCTGTTACTATCCAGAGTGTCCTCTGACTTGTGGGCCATAATATGTTCCCCCAAAATGGCCTTTCCTGTCTCAGATCTTGTCTCCTTGGCCAACTCTGTGAACTTCTTAGGAGCCAACGGTGAGCAACTACCTGCTTTCTCATGAAAAACCCTGCATCCGAGCTTTCCTGGCATTTGGCCTTCCTCACATCTGTAGGTACCAAAAAATACTGACCCTGTCCTTGGTAAATCCAAACAAGTGAGAACACTGGGACTGGGACTGGGATTGGCTCTGTGTGCCTGGCTTCCTGGATCCCACGTTCAGAGAGTTCCATCACCAGGAAAGTGAGGTGAGGTCACTTCCTTCCTGAACTGAATGAGGGCACTGTCTTGGCAGCCTCTTTGTCCTAACTGTTGCTTCCAAGGGTCCCAAGAGATTGAGGCTGCCCCTACTTCCTGTGACATTTTCACAAGTTAGAATGGTATATCAACCAAAGGCACCCAGGAATAGATCTCCACACAGGCCTGGTTTGGTCCATGATCTCTACATTAAAAAAAAAATCTGATTCAGACACAACCTTTTATCCTGACAGGGTTGTTTGCCATGGAAGATGACTTTTGGTCTCTCAGGTCCTTTATTGCTTCCTACATCTTCTCCAGGGATCATTTCTGTATGGACCTTTGAGGTTCTCAGCAGGTGGAAGTTTTTCTACATTTCTGTATTGTAATATCAACTCCTTCCCTGCTCTTCTGTAAAGTTAGATTGAGGGAACAGTGTCCGGTTATGGTTAAAAACATGATCGATTTGGGTTAGAAATCATTTTGCTGGATGAATGATCGTATTGAGAACTTGCTATGTGTAGAAGAATATATAGGTGAAATATATGTATGAAAAAAGAAATCTAAGTCTGATTTGAAGCCCAGAAGGGCATTGGGCCCTTGATAGGGATACGTGGTGTTGAATTATGTAATGCAGAGTTGTCTCAGATAAATCGATATACAATGGCATAGCACCTTGTACGTTGCATGAATTAATGTAGAAGGAACATCAAGTCAAAAAGGCATAGTCGGTAGTGAAAGGTTAATAAAATTAATAAAATAGGTACTTGTCACTTCCTGTTTTTCTGTATGCTTAACAAAACACTTGAAATCTTGAGAAATGTTTGCTAATCTTGTTCTAGAATGTACTGTTCCCAACGGCCGAACTGCAGAATGTACTCCCTCACTCGGTGTCATGCAAACCGCCCACTCGCCCTTACCCATCACTGAACTTCCCTCTCTTCCCTCTCCAAGGAAAGTATATAAGCTCTGCTTAAGCTGTTCTCAGAGGTCTCTGCTCTATTTAATTTAGCTCTGAGCTCCAGCATGCTGGACCACAAATAAACCCTTTGCTGTTGCATGAGACAGTCTCTTGGTAGTATCTTCCTCTGACACTCGCCTGACCTTTACATATTGAGGTTCCACCGAGTTCCAGCAGTGGCGGACGAGAGACCCCAACAGGCTCCTCTTGGAGCAAGTAAGGCGCCTCTTTCTGGTTTCAGGTTTCTTGTTAGGGCTTGGCAAAATTGCTGGCGATGAAGAGCCTGGGCTCTCTCCGACGGTGGCTGAGACACGTGTCACAGAGACAAAGGGCACCTCTCTGGAGGACCCCGCAGAGAACTCGGGAAATCAAGGAACAATAGTCTTCTCGACTCAGTGATATTTCCTTTTTGATTCGTTATTGCCATACCATTGGGTTTTGCCGGCTACTCATTTCTGGTCTCAGTGTTGGACGTTCATTTCCTGTCTTTATGGTCTTGTCTTATCTGTGTCGTGTGTCCTTGCTTTTACTGTTTGTGGAACTTTCATTATGGAACAGAGCACGTCAATGCCTCTGTCCCTGACCCTTGATCACTGGACCAAAGTCCGCTTAAGGGCTCAGAATCTTTCTTTTTTTAGTAAAACGCTGGACCTGGCAGAATCTCTGTGCCTCAGAATGGCCCATCTTTGGAGTCGTATGGCCCCTAGAAGGATCTTTCTACTTCCCACTAATTTAAAAAGTCAGAGGTATTGTCTTTCAGCCAGCACCACATAGCCATCCGGATCAACAGCCATGTATCTTAACTTTGCAGGACCTCTGCAAATCTCCTCCTCCATGGGTGAAGCCTTTCCTTGCCCCTACCTCTGCTCCTACTCCTTCCCCCATGATCTCTCAAACCCTCTCAACCTCCTCCTCCTCCACCCTCTGTTCTCCCTGAGTCACAGATTTGACTCTACTGGACTCTTCTCCCCCTCCTTATCCCCTGCCCTCGTCCCCTAACACACAACACACTCTAAGTGATTCTGCTGCTGCTGACTAAGCCTCTCTACCATTGGAGGAAGCTAAGCCGGTAATAGGATCTGACAATGGACCGATGTTCATGGCCCAGGTAAGTCAGGGGTTAGCCAGGAACCTGGGGATTAATTGGAAGTTAAATTGTGCTTATAGACCACAGAGTTCAAGACAAGTAGAAAGAATGAATAGAACCATTAAAGAGACCTTAACGAAATTAAGCTTAGAGACCAGCATAAGATTGGACTATGCTCCTGCCTTATGCAATGTTTCATGCAAGAAAAAATCCCTTTGTTTCTTTGAGTAACCTTACCACGTGTGAAATTCTTTATGGTGGCCCTCCTCCAGTAGGGGACCTAAGCCCAACTCTAAGACCTAAAGATCCTTTCCACACCCCCTTGCTTGACAGACTTAAAGATCTTGAAAGAACTCAGTAATACCTGTGAAAACAGCTGGCAACTGCCTACCCAACTGGGAACCAGGGGATTCCACATCCATATCAAGTAAGAGATTTCATCTATGTAAGATGATATCAGGTGTCATCCCTGGTACCCCGCTGAAAAGGACCATATCAGGTGCTATTATAACACCTACAGTGGTAAACGTAAACAGAATCACTTCCTGGATCCATGCCTCTCATCTCAAGCCTGCTCCCTGTACAGAATCTTTCTGGAAACTGAAAAAGACTGGTAACAGTTTCAAATTGTGTATTCGCAATGTGAATAAGGTTATATACTCTCCCCTTGGCTACAAGTAGTCCTAACCCTCATGAGCCCATTTAGCAGTGATGGCTGATCAGAAATCCTACTGGAAAAGAAGTATGGTCTATCTCACATACAGCCCCCTTAGGGACCTGGTGGCCATCTCTCCACCCAGACATTTGTTAGCTGGCTATAGGTATTTCCTATTGTGATATCCCTGATGAAGAGGATCCCACTAAAATACCATTAAATCCCTTCTGTACCATAGATAATGGAAACAAACATTATGGATGTAGGGACACGCGAGCCAGATGCAGGTTGGCTAGTCTAGATTACTAAGTTTGCCTGGCAGACTATCAAAGCCACAAAGTGTAATGGCTGTGTGGGGGAAAAGCCGACTTTTTCTGTATGTTATGGGAATGTGTGCATACAGGGGCTGCCTGATGGAACCCCAATTCTTCATCAAATTCAGTACACAGCATTGGCCACATTACCAATTAGACAACCAAAAACTATGGCACCCAGAGGGGTCTCTAGATCCTCAAATTTTGCGTGACCTTTTTAACTTCTGCAAGTGCTCAAAAGAGTGAAAGGAAATTCCCCTTTGTGGAAGCCTTTTCCCTCCCTCACTGACATCCTGAACTATGCTTCTCCAATAGATCATTATCCTCAGCCTTCTGCTCTAGACCCTCTGATGTCACTCCCATCTCAGCAACTGGATTTCTCCCCTCCAATAACTAGATCAGAAACCCAAAGCTCCACCAGTTCTCTGACCATCGCCCCCTTGCTGAGGTAGCAGGTACATAGGGACCGCTCCACTGACTCATTCCTCTCATCTCCTGTCAGTGCCCTCACCGGGTCCCACCAGGTCCTCTTACCAGCTAACCCAATGCTCAAACGAGCTGAGGAGAGCCCTGAGACCCTTATCAAAGATGTAATATAATTGGCCTTTAAAGTTGCTTTGTCATCACTTAAAACAGGTTACTAAAATTTAAAGTCCCTCACAGGATTTTGGGATACTCACTCCCGTCTTTCACTCTGCTCTACCTGATCTACTGCTCAAGTTTGCTGCTAGGAAATTCCCAATACCCTTTCGCATTATTCTTTTACATCTCTCTTTTCCCTCATTCTCAGATCCTAGGAGGTGCTCTCAGCCCCACCTTCCCCGTCTTTCCCCCTCTGTACCAGGCCCACAGAAAAGTCTTAAATGACCTTCTTCAGAAGTCTTCACCATGGCTGAGTTTTGAACTTTCAGCCAAACAGTCCCAATAAAGACTTTAATGTAGATAAACTTTCTCTTTCGTATTGCCCTGTTCTACTTGGCCACTGGCTAAAAATCTCAGTACTTCTAAGCTAGACAATCCCTAACTAGTTTTTCACAAAATATGTGAACAAGTCCTCTGGCCTTCAGCTGGGGCTTCACAGAGATGGCTACATTTCTAAGATAAAGAAATTACCAACCGGGCTCCATGGTAACAGCTGGCAGGGGGAAAATAAGAAAGGGAAGGAAAAGCTCTCCTCCTCCCAGGTGTCCTTGAAAAGTTAACTTGCCCAGAACAGAAGGAAAAACAGAAACAAATACTGCTTTTTTAAACTTCTGAAGACTGTGAACTTCTGAGCCCCATCCCTTATATGTTGGGTACAAAATTCTGAAACTACCTAAACTTGAGTTTCAGGGGATTAATTGATTACAATAGAAGCAATACCCTCTGAATACGGTTGCAACCAAATAGGACTGTTTCCCTCTTTTGAGTGCTATCTTAGGTGCCTTGCTTTGTCAGTGCCTACAACAGCATAATTCTATATACTTAAACATCGTTTATGTTTGCATGAAATGATCAAGATATTTGATAAATTGTGCAATGGTGCAGATGTTTCCCAGAGTGCTCTATCATGAGGCAGGTTCATTTGAAGATCAAATAGGGTGGGCATACAACCGGTTCCACTGGGAACATATATCCCTCACTTTAGCCATCCTATTAGGAATAGGAGTTGCTGCACGGGTGGGCAGAGGAACCAGTGGCATTGTCCATGGGACACAAAAGATGACCCAATTAGAAGCAGCAATAGAGCAAAAGTAAGATATTAGAAACCTCCTTCAGGGCTTTGCATGAAACTTTAACCTCTTTCTCTGAAGTTGTTTTACAGAACAGTTGAGGGTTGGACCTCCTCTTCATTAGAGAAGGGGGCCTTTGTGCTGCATTGAGGGAAGAATGTTGTTATTATGCTGACTATACTGGAGTCGTAATAAAATCTATGAGTAAATTTAAAAGACACCTTGAAGAGCATCAACAAGTGAGAGAGGGCCCAAAAGGGTGGCTTGAGTCTTGGTTCACACAGTCCCCCTGGTTAACTATGTTTTTATCAACCCTGGCCGGTCCAATAATAATCCTCATATTATTGCTAACCATAAAACCCTTTTTGCTCAACCGTGTAATGTCTTTTCTCCAGGCTCAAATTGGAGGAGTTAAACTTATGGTAATACCCCACTAGCAGACATTGAATGTGACACCCTCCAATGATCATTTTTATGATTAAAATTAGCCAGAAGAAGAAGTGGGGAATGAAATATTAATAAAATAGGTACTTGTCACATCTTGTTTTTCTGTATGCTTAACAGAACACTGTTGAAATCTTGAGAAATGTTTGCAAAACTTGTTCCCAGAATGTTCTATCACCAGCTGCCAAATTGCAGAATGTACTCCCTCTCCCAGTTGCATGCAAACCGCCCACTCGCCCTGACCCATCAATACAATTCCCTCCCTTCTCTCTCCAGGGAAAGTATATAAGCTCTACTTCAGCTATTCTCAGGGCTATCTGCTCTATTCAGGTGAGCTCTGAACCCCAGCATTCTGGACACCCAATAAACCCTTTGATGTTGCATGAGATAGCCTGTTGGTAGTCTCCTCCTCTGAAGCTCGCACCACGTTTACTTGGATGATTGAATGTAGAAGAGAACATCCAGTCAAAAGGGATAGTCTGTAGCATTAGGAAGATAGTCAGTAAGTTTAGGAAGAAGGGTGAGTATAAGATTTGGAACAAAAGTTTCTTAGCAATAGGATTTGGATTAGAGAGTGAATGTAAATGTCAGCACAGGTGAAGAGTCAGTCACAATGATGAACTGGGGAAAATATGTAGGAAAGCATATATCAATAGAGACATTACAAAATCAGGCAAAGTATAAAGTGTGTGATAGGATTAGACATTTTGAACAGGGTTGAGTTTAAATATATAATCTTAGGAAGAAACAAATATGTAGTCACAAATAGGATTGACATTTGAGAGCATTGGGCAAATTTCAGGTGGATTAATATTTTGAGAATAATCTTGTGAATAGTTGATTATAAATCCACATACATGAACATGAATGAATTTAGGGAGTGAATATAAGACACATATATTTCATATTTTGAAAAATCTGAAGAGTGTATATATATATATATATATATATATATATATATATATATATACATATATATACATATACATAAAACAAACACACAGACAAAAAAGTAGCAATATATATGTCAATCAAAATTCATTATAAAATATATACCATCCACAGATCTAAAAATATTCATTTTAATGAACATGGATTTATGTATAATGCTGTTCAACTAACAAGCTCACCGATAGGTTGAATATTCAGTTCCAACAGGGTTTAGTAGAAGTGATCTCTTCTAACAATTTGTATCTGCCAAGTCAGCCACCTCACAAGAATGTACGTGTGGTACCAGATAGGAATCTATATGTGCATATAAGAATACACAGAAAGGGAGACAGGAATTCACATATTTGTTAACCTAAAAAATACAAGGACAACTATTTCAACAAACAATTGACTAGATTTATAACTCCAACTCTGTATCATGCAAAAGGCAAGTCCATCTGTACACCATGCCTACTCTGAACTGCTTGTATTTCTATTCTTTATGGGTTATTTTTCTCCATCATATTAGGATTAGTAGTCAGAGTCTGGTAGGGTATGGGTTAGAGTCAGGTATTCAGTATTTTGAATTGAAAATAGGACACTGAATCCAATGTGTATGCAAATATATGCTACGGAAAAATCTTCCCACTCTCCTCCAGAACAATGCCTTGACATTACCTTCGCCCCAAGTAAGACACAATTAGAGGAGAAGAGTTAGAAAATCTGTGAATACATATCTAGAATGGAAAATGCTCCAGATTTCACATCTTTGGAGGTGGTAGAGGAGTTTCCAAAAGTAAGAGACAGGGTAAACACTCCACAAACATGGAGCTCTGCTGGCCAAAAGACTTTTTGAGAATCTGCCTCTGAGGTTGGGCACTTGAAATATATGTTGTTGTCAGGAGCTTTAGCTTTATTTGTAGTGAAACCATCAAAGCTGGATCTGCATCTATGTGACCTGGAGGAAATGGTTACTTATTTTCAAATAAAAATGAGACAGCAGTGATGAATTCTCTTTTTGTAGGTAAACTGTGGCCACTGAGGGCTAAGGGTCTTCCCGTGTGGACTGTGAAACCAATGGTCATCCTCCAATTTTCGTGGTGCTTCTTGCTGCTGCACTGGGAGTTTGGTATTTGCTTCATGAAATACAACGAGTTCAAATGGGACACAGTGCTGAAGGGAGTTCTGTCAGGTGTGGTTGGCAGGGTCTCCAGGAGAATGCACCAACCAGGGTTCTATCTCAAGTAGCTTGCCCCCTTGACAATAGCAACATGATACTGAACATTGCCCTGAAACCTCTTCATATAAAAATATGCCTTTACATATATGGGTGTGATGGTTGCACCATGTCAGTCACAGCCATTTGGAAGCCAATGGAAGATACACATGGCCCCACCACAGATGTTTTATCACACATTTGCATAACACAGCTCTAGGCCCACTACTTACCAGGCCCCAACTTACTGGCATCTCTGTTCTACACCATTTTCATGAAACCCAGTCAATCAAGGCCCTGTCTGTTATACTCATGATCATCAACAGGACATCAAAGGTCCTCCAGTGCCAGCTGGTCATCGGAATTTCTAAAATTTCATGGTAATTATCTAGCATTTTTTCACAGATGCATTAGGAGGCAATGTTGGTTTCAATTCATTCAGGAACCATTAAATGGTGAGGAAGCTAATTTCAGGGAAATCTCTGGAGCACTCTCACAGGCAAGTCTACCCAAAGAGTGGCCAAAAAGTCACATGAAGCCAGGCCCATTGAGGTCTACAAAGCGAGGTCCAAGTGTGTTTTGAATCTCAATTATGCCTGCCAAGTCTTTCAGAATAAAATCATGTAATATCCTGGCTGTGATTCCCAGTGTTCTGTGGAAAGCCACTCTGGGCCTTGATCCCAGGTTCCAATGGCAACTCTCATTCTTGGCCTCCTAAAATCCCAACACAATTCATGTCAATACTTCTCTGAGGTCAGTTCCAGAACTCAGTCTCTAAGGGGAATCACAGCAGAATTCATGCCCAGGTGGACCCAGTCATCTCTTCCAACTGCCACACAAATGACCACAATTATAACCAAAACACTCCTACATGGCCCTCATCTTCTACCATAAAGATACTCATCATAACATCTGGATGGAGGTTTTCATGAGAGGCACATCCCAAGACAGTGTCCAAAATAAGCTCCCTTGCCCCTCATTTGCCGAATGTCAGGGTGGCTTGGACACCCTTCCTGTGAACCAGGAGTGATCAAATAGGCCTGCCCTTAATACTGCTTCGCTTCTCCAATTTGAGGCTCTCTGACTGTGGGGTCTAGATTCTTTTTGTGAATTGGAGTCATGAGAAAAGCCAAGCACCTCTGCAGAGATTTGAAGAACTCATTTCACCCAAAGAATCCCTATTCTGACATGATGGATTTCAGAAACCTAACAAAGGAAGGCAATATAATTCATGCACATTGATTGAACGTTTTTCCATTTTGGTTTAGATGCACATATGGGATCTTTCTTTACATCCATCAGGTGCTGAGAATCTAAGTCACAGCCTAAAACAGGGCAAAGGGCCTGAATCAGACACATCCTTTTCCAATGAAATTAAGCAAAGAGCCAGAGGTGATGCACAATCATTTCCATTTGAAAACTGTTTTCTTCAGGCTTAACAAAGGGGTTGCATGAGACAAAGACCTTCCTGATATTCAGGGCAACAGAACAATAGGTAAGCAAAAGGCCCAAAGCAGGGTATCTCCACTGAGACTTTCCTGGTCACACTGATATCTGAGTTTTCTGAGATGCTGGCCATTCCATTCAGGTATCCAGTACATGGCCATGTCAAAGACCTTGGATTTGGTACATATCTTGGACACATAACCATGAGCCTATTCTAGAGAGTGGCCAGAATTCAGGAAGAAAACAGGGACTTAGGAAGTTATTAGGTATTGCCCCGTGCATAAGGCAAGCCACACTCCATTCATAAATTGGGCAGGATGAATGCTGGGAAGCTTTATACTAGACATGACACATCCATTGCTGCATTCTCTTTCTCATGTCTACTACCACAGGCACAGTGGGATACACAGACATGGAAACACTCACCTCTTCAAACGACTTACCAGTTCACTGGTAAGTGAACTTACCAGTTCACTCCAAAACAAACAAACAGCCATTCCTAACTATTTTCAGAACATGAGACAAACCACAAACCCACACCCACTCCCAAAAAGGCACCTCCTTCCCCATAGGTGTGTGACTAACCAGAGTGTCCTCTGACTGGTGGCCATACTCTGTTCTTCCGAAATGGCCTGTCCTCTCTCAGATCTGTTTTCCTTGGCCAACTCTGTAAAGTTGTAAGGAAAAAGTGGAGAGCCACTACCTGCTTTCTCAGGAAAGCTCCCTCTTCAGAGCTCTCCAGGAATTTGGTAATCCTCACTTCAGTAGGTACCAAGAATAACTGACTCTATCTTTGGTAAATCCAAACAAGTGAGCCCACTGGGACTGGGACTGGGACTGCCTCTGGGTGCCTGGATCCTTGGATACAAAGTTCAGAGAGTTCCATCACCAAGGAAATGAGGTATGTCACATTCTTTGGAACTGAATGAGGTCACTGCCTTGGCAAATGTATATCTTATGATGTGCAAAAACTGAAGAAATAATAATGTACCAGTGTTGAATACAAATGAATGACAAATTACATATCATGTCCCATAGGAGTCTACTTGCATTGATGTTAGACTGGGTCAGTTACTGTAGAATAATTAGGATTTGTATGCACCATTCACTGAAGTTAGTTTTCAGTACTAGGAAACAAATATGTATTTCAGGTGGATGAATATTTCTGATTATAATCTTGTGAAAAGTTGATTATAAATCCACACACATGAACATGAATGAATTTAGAGAGTGTATATTAGACACATATATTTCATATTTTAAAATTTGGAGAGTATATCTATATCTATATCTATATCTATATCTATATCTCTCTATATATATACACACACTCACACACACAAACACACACACACAACACTCACAGACATTAAAAAGTACCAATATAAATGCCAATCGAATTCATCAGTAAATATATATCATCCACAAATGCAAAAATATTTATTTTACTGTACATGAGTTAATGTATAATGTTGTTCTACTAGGACGCTCTCCTATAGGTTGAATTTTCATTTCCAACAGCATTTAGGAGGAGTGAACTCTTCTCACAATTTGTATCTGCCAAGACAGCCACCTCACAAAAATGTACGTGTGATACCTGGTAGGATTCTATATATGCATATAAATATACATGTGTGAATAGGCTACAGAAAAGGGAAACAAGAATTCACATATTTGTTAAGTTTAAAAACACCTGGAGAATATTTCAATTAAAATTTGACTAGATTTATAACTCCTACCTTATATAATGCAAATGTCAAGTCCAACTATACAACATGTCTCCTCTGAAGTACTTGTATTTCTAATGTGTTGGGTTAATTTTCTCCATTATATTAGGATGAATAGTCTGAGTATACTAGGTATGGGTTAGTGTCAGGGATTCAGTATTTCGAATGGAAAATTGGAAAATGAATCCAATGTGTATGTAAATATATGCTGCACAAATATCCTCCTGCTCTCATCCAGAACAATGCCTTGACATTACCTTCACCCCAAGTAAGACACAATTAGAGGAGAAGAGTTACAAAATCAGTGAATACATATCTGGAATGGAAAATGCTCAGGAGTTCACAACCTTGGAGGTGGTAGAGGAGTTGCAAAAACTAAGGGACAGGGTAAACACTCCACAAACATGGAGCTCTGCTGGCCTAAAAACTTTTTGAGAAACTGCCTCTGAGCTTTTGCACTTGAAATATATGTTGTTTTCAGGAGATTTGGGAGTTCTGTCACGTGTGGTGGGTCAGGGTCTGCAAGAGAATGCACCAACTAGGCTCCTATCTCTCACAGCTTGCCCCATTGCCCCCTTGTCCATATCAACCTGATTCTTAATTTTCCTCTGAAAACTCTCCATATAACAAGATGCCTTTACATATAAGGGTCTGTTGGCTGCACCATGTCAGTTACAAGCCATTTGGAATCCAATGGTAGATCCACATGGCATCTCTGTTCTACACCATTTTCATGAAACTCAGTAAGTCAAGGCACTTTCTGGTATAATCATGATCAGCAACAGGACATCCAATGTTTCTCCAGTGCCACCTGGTCATAGGAATTTCAAAAATTTCATGGTATTTATCTAGCCATTTTTCAAGCATGAAGTGGGAGGCACTGTGGGTTTCAGTTCATTCAGCAAACATTAAATGGTGAGGAAGCTCATTTCAATGAAATTTCTGGAGAACTCTCACAGGCACGGTTTCCCAAAGAGTGGACAAACGGTCACATTAGGGCAGGCCCATTGAGGTCTACAATGTGAGGTCCATGTGTGTTTTGACTCTCAACTATGGCTGCCATTTCTTTAAGAATAAAATCATGTGATATCCTTGCTGAGATTCCCAGGCCTCTGTGGAAATCCACCCGGGGCCTAGGTCTCAGTTTCCAAGAGCGACTTTCATGTGTGGCCTCTTAAAATCCCAACAAAATTCATGGCAATGCTTCTCTGAGTTCAGTTCCAAAACCCAGTCTCTAAGGGGAATCACACCAGAGTTCAAGCCCAAGTGGACCCAGTCATTTTTTCCAATGCCACACAAATGACCAAAATTAAAACCAAAACACTCCCACATGGCCCTCATCTTATTCCATATAGTCAATCATCTTAACCTCTGGCTGGAAGTTTCCATGAGGGGCGCAGCCCAAGACAGTGTCCAAAATCTGCTCGTTTGTCCCTCATTTGCCTAAAGTCAGGGTAGCCTGGACACCGTTTCTGTGAACCAGGAGTGAACAAATAAGCCTGCCGTTAATACTTCTGTGTTTCTCCAATTTGAGGCCTACTGATTTGAGGTATCGATTCTTTAGGTGAGTCATACGAAAACACAAGCACCTCTGCAGGGCTTTGAAGAACTCATTTGACCCAAAGAATCCCTATTCTCATTTGATGGAGTGCAGAAACCTAAGAGAGGAAGGCAAGAGACTTCATGCACAATGAATGATATTTTTTGCCATTTTGGTTTTTGAAGCTCACATGGGATCATTCTTAAGATCCATCAGGTGCTGAGAATCTAAGTCACAGCCACACACAGGTCCAAGAGGCTGATAAAGACACATCCCTTTCCAAAGCAATTAAGCAAAGAGCCACAGGTGAGGCCCCTTCAGTTCCATTTGAAAACTGTTTTTTTCAGGCTTCACAAAGGGGTGGCCTGAGGCAAAGACCTTCCTGACATTCAGTGCAACACAACAATAAGTAAGCAAAAGGCCCAAAGCAGGGTTTCTGCACTGAGACTTTCCTGGTCACACTGATATCTGAGTTTTCTGAGATGCTCGCCATTCTCTTCAGCTATCCAGTACATGGCCATGTCACAGAGCTTGGAGGTGGTACACATTTTGGACACAAATCCATGAGCCTATTCTGGAGAGTGGCCAGAATTCAGGAAGAAAACAACAACTTAGAAAGATAGCAGGTGTTGCACATCCATAAGACAAGCTGCAGTCCATTCATATATTGGGCAGGATGAATTATGGGAAGATTTATACTAGACAGGACACATACATTAATGCATTCTCTTTTCTAATGTCTACAACAACGGACACAGTGGGATACACAGAAACAGAAACACTCGCCGTGTCAAATGACTTACTAGAATCTGTAAACTCCAAACCAAACAAACCGCCTTTCCTATCTATTCTCAGAACATGAGACAAAACAACAAACCCACACCCACTCCCACAAAGGCACCTCCTTCCCCCAAGTAGGTCTGTGACTATCCGGAGTGTCCACTGACTGGTGGGCCATACTATGTTCCCCCGAAATGGCCTGTCTTCTCTCAGATCTTGTTTCCTTGACCAACTCTGTGAAGATGTCAGGAAAAAGTGGTTAGCCACTACCTGTTTTCTCAGGAAAGGTCCATCTTCAGAGCTCTCCTGGCATTTGGCCATCCTCACATCATTAGGTACCAAGAAAACTGACTCTGTCCTTGGTAAATCCAAACAAGTGAGCCCACTGGGACTGGGACTTGGACTGCCTCTGGGTGCCTGGCTTCTTGGATACCAAGTTCAGAGAGTTCCATCACCAAGGAAATGAGGTATGTCACATTCTTTGGAACTGAATGAGGTCACTGCCTTGGCAACCACTTTGTCCTAACAGTTGCTTCCAAGAGTAACATAAGATGGAGTTTGCCCCTACTTCCTGTGACACTTTCATAAGATAGAATGTATATCAACCATTGGCACCCGGGAACAGCTCTCCTATCAGGCCTGGTTTGGTCCATCTTCTCTACAATAAGAAGAGAGAGATTCAGATTCAGACATATCCCTTCATCCTGACCAGGTTGTTTGCCATGGAAGATGACTTTTGCTCTCTCAGGTGCTTCATACCTGCCTACAACTTCTCCAGGTATCATTTGTGCATGGACATTTGATGTTCTCATCAGGTGGAAGGTCCCCAACTTTCCTGTATTGTAAGAACCACTCTGACAGCTCTTTTGTCCATTTTGGTTTGGGATGCACACATGGGATTTTTCTTTAGACCCATCATGTGCTGTGAATCTAAGCCACAGCCCCACATAGGGCCGAGAGGCTGATTCAGAAACATCCATTTCCAAAGCAATTAAGCAAAGAGGCACAGGTAATGACCATTCATTTCCATTTGAAAACTATTTTCTGCAGGCTTCACAAAGTGTGGCCTGAGGCAAAGACCTTCCTGACATTCAGGGCAACAGAATAGGTAAGCAAAAGGCCCAAAGCAGGGTTTCTCCACTGAGACTTTTTTGGGCATACTGATATCTGAGTTTTCTGAGATACTCACCATTCCCATCAGCTATCCAGTACATGGCCATGTCACAGAGATGGAGGTGGTACATATCTTGGACACAAAATCATGAGTGTATTCTGGAGAGTGTCCAGAATTCAGGAAGAAAACAGGAATTTAGAAAGATGGCAGGAGTTGCCCATCCATACGGCAACCTGCAGTCCATTCATAAATTGCACAGGATGAATGCTTTGAAGCTTTCTCGTAGACAGGACACATCCATTGATGCATTCTCTTTTCTAATGTCTACAATCACGGACACAGTATGATATATAGACACAGAAACACTCACCTTGTCAAAGGACTTGCTAGACACAGTCCACTCCAAAACAAACAAACCAGCTTTCCTAACTATTCTCAGAACATGAGACAAAACCACAAACTCACACTCACACCCAAAAAGTCACCTCCTTTCCCCAAGTAGGTCTGTGACTATCCGGAGTGTCCTCTGACTTGTGGGCCATACTATGTTCCCCCAAAATGGCGTGTCCTGTCTCCAATCTGGTCTCTTTGGCCAACTCTGTGAAGTTGTCAGGAGCCCATGGTGAGAAACTACCTGCTTTCTCTGGAAAGGCCAGTCTTCATAGTTTCCAGGCATTTGGCTGTCCTCACATCAGTAGGTACAAAGAAAGAGTGACTCTGTCTTGTTAAATCCAAACAAGTGAGCCCACTGGGACATGGAGTGGGTTTGACTCTGTGTGCCTGGTTTCCTGGATCCCAAGATCACAGACTTTCATTACCAAAACTGTAAGGTGATGTCACTTTCTTCAAGATCTGAATGAAGTCACTGCCTTGGAAACCACTTTGTTTTAAAAGTTGCTTCCATGGTTCCCAAAAGATGGAGGCTGCCTCTACTTCCTGTGACTCATTCATATGTTAGAATGGTATATCAACCATAGGCACCGGGGAACAGCTCTCCACACAGGCATGGTTTGGTCCATCTTCTCTACATTAGGAAGAGAGAGGCTAATTCAGACACATCCCTTCAACCTGACCAGGTTGTTTGCCATGGAAGATGACTTTTGCTCTCTCATGTCCTTCATAGCTGCCTACATCTTCTCCAAGGATCATTTCAGCATGGACCTTTTAGGTTTTCAGCAGCTGGAAGATCTCCTGTATTCCTGAATTGTAAGACCAACTCTGTCCCTGCTCTTCTGTAAAATTAGATTGAGGGAAAAGTGTACGGTTAGGGTTAATAACATGTTCAATTTGGGTTAGGAATCATTCTCTGGAATGAATATTTGTATTAGGAACCTGCGATATTTATAAGAATATATAGGTGAAATATAAGTATGAAAACAGAAATCTAGGTAAGTTTTGAAGCCCAGAAGGTCATTGGGCCCTTGATTTGGATACTTAGCATTGATTTATGTCCTGCACAGTTGTCTCAGTTAAATCAATATACTATGGCATAGGACCTTATAATTTGGATGATTGAATGTGGAAGAGAACATCCAGTCAAAAAGGGATATTCGGTAGGATTAGGAAAATAGTCGGTAGGTTTAGATAAAAGAGTGAGTATAGGATTTGGACCAAAAGTTCTTTAGCAATAGGGTTTCAGGTAGAGAGTGAATGTAAATGTCAGCACATGTGAAGAGTCAGTCACAATGATGAACTGGGTAAAATATGTAGGAAAGCAATATTTTGAAGACATATAAATTAATTGGGGGTACAAATAGGTGTACCTTGTGCCTATGAATATAGAGATAATGCATGAATAGACCATACTGTGAATAAATAATATAACTGGTTCGAACTTTAAATAATGGATTGAATTGATTTCTGAAAATATACAGGAAACCTAATATTGATATACAATCATTCATTCCAAACAGTTATGCATCTAATGGTGATATTAGATTTATGGTTTATCATGAAAAGTGTGTGAGTTTTGCTTCAAAACTGATTATGAAATTAAAAAAAAAAATGTGTTTGCAGAGAAGTCTCATGAAAAGACCAGTCAAGAAACCGGGAGGTATACATGTGTTCTGAAGCAGGAAATGATTAAAAGTGAAAAAATACCTATAAAGTTGTGAACTTGTGGATGAAATATATATCCTATGATGTGCAAAAACTGCAGAAATATTAATGTAGCAGTGTTGAATATAAATGAACGTCAAAATACACATCATGTCCCATAGGAATCTACTTGCATTGATGTTAAACTGGGTCAGATACTGTAGAATTATTAGGATTTGTATGCACCATTCACAGAAGTGAGTTGTCAGTACAAGGAAACAAATATGTATTTCAGGTGGATGAATATTTCCAAGAATAATCTTGAGAAAAGTTGATTATATTTCCTCATGCATGAACATGAATGAATGTATGAATGTAGAGAGTGTATATAAGACACATATATTTCATGTTTTGATAAATCAGGAGAGTATATATATATATATATATATATATATATATATATATATATACCAAAAAAACACACAGAGAAACATAAAAAAGTAGCAATATATGCCAAATGAAATTTATAATGAAATATATAACATCTACTGATGCAAAAATATATACTTTACTGAACATGGAATTATGTATAATGTTATTGTACTAGGAAGCTCACCCATAGGTTGAATTTTTAGTTCCAACAGCGTTTAAGAGGGGTAGTCTCTTCACACAATTTATATCTGCCGAGTCAGCAACCTCACAAAAATGTATGTGTGATACCAGGTAGGATTCTATATGTACATATAAAAATACATGTGCTGTATAGGCTACAGAGAAAGGGAGGCAGGAATTCACATATTTGTTAATTTTAAAAACACATGAAAAACTATTCCAAATAAAAATTCACTAGATTTATAACACCTACCATTTATTATGCAAAAGAAAAGTTCAAAAATACACCATGCCTCCTCTGACCTGCTTGTATTTCTGTTCTATTTGGGTTATTTTTCTCCATCATATTAGGATTAGTAGTCAGAGTCTAGTAGGGTATGTGTTAGTGTCAGGGATTCAGTATTTTGAATGGAAAATAGGAAAAAGAATCCAATGTCTATCAAATATGTGCTACACAAAATATTTTCCCTCTCTCATCCAGAACAATGTCTTGACATTACCTTCGCCCCAAGTAAGACACAATTAGTGGAGAAGAGTTATAAAATCTGTGAATATATAACTGGAATGGAAAATGCTCAGGAGTTCACAACCTTGGATGTGGTAGAGAAGTTTCCATAAGTAAGGGACAGGTTAAAAACTCCACAAACATGGAGCTCTGCTGGCCTAAAGGACTTCTTGATAAACTGCCTCTGAGGTTGGGCACTTGAAATATATGTTGTTTTCAGGAGCTTTAGCTTCCTTTGTTGTGAGACCATCAAAGCTGGGCCTGATTCTATGTGACCTGGAGGACATGGTTTCTTATTTTCTAATGAACATGAGGCAGCAGTGGTGAATTCTCTCTTTTAAGTAAAATGTGACCAGTGCGTGCTAAGTCTCTCCCCATCTGGGCTGTGAAGCCATTTGGTCATCCTCCACTTTTTCCTGGTTTTTCTTTCTCCTGCATTGGGAGTTTGGTATTTGCTTCACGAAATACAAGGAGTTCAAAAAGGACACAGTGCTGGATGGAGTTCTGCCACATGTGGTGGGTCAGGGTCTGCAGGAGAATGCACCAACCAGGCTTCTATCCCACATAGCTTTTTCCCTTGTCTATTGCAACCTGATTCTTAACATTGCCATGAAACCTCTCCATATAACAAGACGCCCTTACATATTAGTGTCTGCTGGCCTCACCATGTCTGTCACAAGCCATTTGGAAGCCAATGGCAAATCCATATGGCCACATCAGAGATGTATTATGACACACATACACACCACAGCTCTAGGCACACTAGTCAGGAGGCACCAACTTACTGGCATGTCTGTTCTAGATCATTTTCATGAAACACAGTCAATCAAGGCACTGTCTAGTATACTCATGATAAACAACAGGACATCCAAAGGTTCTCCAGAGACATGTTGTATAGTTGGACTTGACATTTGCATTATATAAGGTAGGAGTTATAAATCTAGTCAAATTTTAATTGAAATATTCTCCATGTGTTTTTAAACTTAACAAATATGTGAATTCTTGTTTCCCTTTTCTGTAGCCTATTCACACATGTATATTTATATGCATATATAGAATCCTACCAGGTATCACACGTACATTTTTGTGAGATGGCTGTCTTGGCAGATACAAATTGTGAGAAGAGTTCACTCCTCCTAAATGCTGTTGGAAATGAAAATTCAACCTATAGGAGAGCGTCCTAGTAGAACAACATTATACATTAAGTCATGTTCAGTAAAATAAATATTTTTGCATTTGTGGATGATACATATTTACTGATGAATTTCGATTGGCATTTATATTGGTACTTTTTAATGTCTGTGGGTGTTGTGTGTGTGTGTGTGTGTGTGTGTGTATATATATATATATATATATATATATAGATAGATAGATATATAGATATAGATATAGATATAGATATACTCTCCAAATTTTTCAAAATATGAAATATATGTGTCTAATATACACACTCTAAATTCATTCATGTTCATGTATGTGGATTTATAATCAACTTTTCACAAGATTATAATCAGAAATATTCATCCACCTGAAATACGTATTTGTTTCCTAGTACTGAAAACTAACTTCAGCGAATGGTGTATACAAATCCTAATTATTCTACAGTAACTGACCTAGTCTAACATCAATGCAAGTAGACTCCTATGGGACATGATATGTAATTTGTCATTCATTTGTATTCGACACTGGTACATTATTGTTTCTTCAGTTTTTGCACATCACAGGATATACATTTCATCCACAAGTTCACAAATTAATAAGCATTTGTTTCAACTTTAATCATCTTGCTTCAGAACACATGTATTGTCAGGGTTTCTTGACTGGTCTTTTCATGAGACTTCTTTCCAAACACATTATTTTGAATTTCCATAATCATTTTGAAGCAAAACTCACACACTCTTCATAATAAACCAAAACACTAATATTTCCATTAGATATATACCTGGTTGGAATGAATGATTGTATATCAATATACGATTTCCTTTAATTTTTCAGATATCAGTTAATTCATTATTTAAAGTTCAAAAAAGTTATATTATTTATTCACAGTATGGTCTATTCATGCTTTTTCTCTATGTTCCTAGAAACAGGGTACACCTCTTTGTACCCCCGATTCTCATTTTACATCTTCAATATATTGCTCCCAGAAATGCTGAAAGAAATACTCATGTCACCTCATTATCACAGTAATATTCTGGACAAAAAATGGAAAGGTCACACTTATGATTGTACCAAAGCCTAAATGGAAAGTGAACATGGATTTCTAAAAACATCCATGTCCAGGTTGCCTAATGCTGTCAATTGTCAATCCTATTGGTGACTACATATTTGTTTTTTTCCTAATTTATATATTCAAACTCAACCCTGTTGAAAATGTCTAATTCTATCACTCACTTTATACTTTGCTCATTTCGTAATGTTTCTATTGATATCTGCTTTTCTACATATTTTCCCCAGTTCAACATAGTGACTGACTCTTCATATGTGCTGACATTTACATTCACTCTACAACCGAAAGTCTATTGCTAAAGAACTTTTGGTCCAAATCCTATACTCACTCTTCTTCCTAAACCTACCGACTATCTTCCTAATCCTACTGAATATCCCTTTTTGACTGGATGTTCTCTTCTAAATTCAATCATCCAATTTACAAGGTCCTATGCCATTATATATCGAATTATCTGAGGCATCTTTGCAGAACATAATTCAAAGCTAAGTATCCCAATCAAGGGCAAAACCCTTCTGGACTTCAAATCATACCTAGATTTCTGTTTTCCTACTTACATTTCACCTCTATATTCTTGTAAATATTGCAGGTTCCCAATACCATTACTCATCACACAGAATCACACGTAACCCAAATCAAACCTGTTTTTAACCCCAAGTATACACTGTTCCCTCAATCATTTTACAGAAGAGCAGGGACAGAGTGGTTCTTACAATACAGGGAAGTTGGGGACCTTCCACCTGATGAGAACATCAAATGTCCATGCACAAATGATACCTGGAGAAGTTGTAGGCAGGTATGAAGCACCTGAGAGAGCAAAAGTCATCTTCCATGGCAAACAACCTGGTCAGGATGAAGGGATGTGTCTGAATCTGAATCTCTCTCTTCTTATTGTAGAGAAGATGGACCAAACCAGGCCTGAGTGGAGAGCTGTTCCCGGGTGCCAATGGTTGATATACATTCTACCTTATGAAAGTGTCACAGGAAGTAGGGGCAACCTCCATCTTATGTTACCCTTTTAAGCAACTGTTAGGACAAAGTGGTTGCCAAGGCAGTGACCTCATTCAGTTCCAAAGAAGGTGACATACCTCATTTCCTTGGTGATGGAACTCTCTGAACTTGGTATCCAAGAAGCCAGGCACCCAGAGGCAGTCCCAGTCCCAGTCCCAGTGGGCTCACTTGTTTGGATTTACCAAGGACAAAGTCAGTTTTCTTGGTACCTAATGATGTGAGGATGGCCAAATGCCAGGAGAGCTGTGAAGATGGACCTTTCCTGAGAAAACAGGTAGTGGCTAACCACTTTTTCCTGACATCTTCACAGAGTTGGTCAAGGAAACAAGATCTGAGAGAAGACAGGCCATTTCGGGGAACATAGTATGGGCCACCAGTCAGAGGACACTTCGGATAGTCACAGACCTACTTGGGGGAAGGTGGTGCCTTTGTGGGAGTGGGTGTGGGTTTGTTGTTTTGTCTCATGTTCTGAGAATAGATAGGAAAGGTGGTTTGTTTGGTTTGGAGTGGACAGTTTCTAGTAAGTCATTTGACACGGCGAGTGTTTCTGTGTATCCCACTGTGTCCGTTGTTGTAGACATTAGAAAAGAGAATGCATTAATGAATGTGTCCTGTCTAGTATAAATCTTCCCATAATTCATCCTGCTCAATATATGAATGGACTGCAGCTTGTCTTATCGATGTGCAACACCTGCTATCTTTCTAAGTTGTTGTTTTGTTCCTGAATTCTGGCCGCTCTCCAGAATAGGCTCATGGATTTGTGTCCAAAATATGTACCACCTCCAAGCTCTGTGACATGGCCATGTACTGGATAGCTGAAGAGAATGGCGAGCATCTCAGAAAACTCAGATATCAGTGTGACCAGGAAAGTCCTCAGTGCAGAAACCCTGCTTTGGGCCTTTTGCTTACTTATTGTTGTGTTGCACTGAATGTCAGGAAGGTCTTTGCCTCAGGCCACCCCTTTGTGAAGCCTGAAGAAAACAGTTTTCAAATGGAAATGAATGGGCCTCACCTGTGGCTCTTTGCTTAATTGCTTTGGAAAGGGATGTGTCTTTATCAGCCTCTTGGACCTGTGTGTGGCTGTGACTTAGATTCTCAGCACCTGATGGATCTTAAGAATGATCCCATGTGAGCTTCCAAAAACAAAATGTCAAAAAATATCATTCATTGTGGATGAAGTCTCTTGCCTTCCTCTGTTAGGTTCCTGCACTCCATCAAATGAGAATAGGGATTCTTTGGGTCAAATGAGTTCTTCAAAGCCCTGCAGAGGTGCTTGTGTTTTCGCATGACTCTAAATCACCTAAAGAATCGATACCTCAAATCAGTAGGCCTCAAATTGGAGAAACACAGAAGTATTAACGGCAGGCTTATTTGTTCACTCCTGGTTCACAGAAACGGTGTCCAGGCTACCCTGACTTTAGGCAAATGAGGGTCAAACGAGCAGATTTTGGACACTGTCTTGGGCTGCGCCCCTCATGGAAACCTCCAGCCAGAGGTTAAGATGATTGACTATATGGAATAAGATGAGGGCCATGTGGGAGTGTTTTGGTTTTAATTTTGGTCATTTGTGTGGCATTGGAAAAAATGACTGGGTCCACGTGGGCTTGAACTCTGGTGTGATTCCCCTTAGAGACTGGGTTTTGGAACTGAACTCAGAGAAGCATTGCCATGAATTTTGTTGGGATTTTAAGAGGCCACGCATGAAAGTCGCTCTTGGAAACTGAGACCTAGGCCCCGGGTGGATTTCCACAGAGGCCTGGGAATCTCAGCAAGGATATCACATGATTTGATTCTTAAAGAAATGGCAGCCATAGTTGAGAGTCAAAACACACATGGACCTCACATTGTAGACCTCAATGAGCCTGGCCTAATGTGACCTTTTGTCCACTCTTTGGGAAGCCGTGCCTGTGAGAGTTCTCCAGAGATTTCATTGAAATGAGCTTCTTCACCATTTAATGTTTGCTGAATGAACTGAAACCCACAGTGCCTCCAACTTCATGCTTGAAAAATGGCTAGATAAATACCATGAAATTTTTGAAATTCCTATGACCAGGTGGCACTGGAGAAACATTGGATGTCTGTTGCTGACCATGAGTATACCAGACAGTGCCTTGATTTACTGAGTTTCATGAAAATGGTGTAGAACAGAGATGCCAGTAAGTTGGAGCCTGCTGAGTAGTGGGTCTAGAGCAGTGGTGGGGAGGTGTTTGATAAAACATCCGTGTTAGGGCCATGTGGATCTACCATTGGATTCCAAATGTCTTGTAACTGACATGGTGCAGCCAGCAGAACCTTATATGTAAAGGCATCTTGTTATATGGAGAGTTTTCAGAGGAAAATTAAGAATCAGGTTGATATGGACAAGGGGGCAATGGGGCAAGCTGTGAGAGATAGGAGCCTAGTTGGTACATTCTCTTGCAGACCCTGACCCACCACACGTGACAGAACTCCCTCCAGCACTGTGTCCCAGTTTAGCTCCTAGTATTTCGTGAAACTAATACCAAACTCACAGTGCAGCAGCAAAAACACCACAAAAGTGGAGGAGGACCAAATGGCTTCACAGTCCACACGGGGAGACACTTAGTCCCCAGTGGCCACAGTTTACCTACAAAGAGAGGATTCAGCACTGCTTCATCTTGTTCATTGGAAAATAAGAAACCATTTCCTCCAGGTCACATAGATGCAGACCCAGCTTTGATGGTCTCACTACAGAGGAAGACAAATCTCCTGAAAACAACATATATTTCAAGTGTGGAAGCTCAGAGGCAGTTTCTCAAAAAGTTTTTAGGCCAGCAGAGCTCCATGTTTGTGGAGTGTTTACCCAGTCCCTTAGTCATGGAAACTCCTCTACCACCTCCAAGGTTGTGAACTCCTGAGCATTTTCCATTCCAGATATGTATTCACTGATTTTGTAACTCTTCTCCTCTAATTGTGTCTTACTTGGGGTGAAGGTAATGTCAAGGCATTGTTCTGGATGAGAGTGGGAGGATATTTGTGCAGCATATATTTACATACACATTGGATTCATTTTCCAATTTTCCATTTGAAATACTGAATCCCTGACACTAACCCATACCTAGTAGACTCAAACTATTCATCCTAATATAATGGAGAAAATTAACCCAACACAATAGAAATACAAGCACTTCAGAGGGGACATGTTGTAGAGTTGAACTTGACATTTGCATTATATAAGGTAGGAGTTATAAATCTAGTCAAATTTTAATTGAAATATTCTCCATGTGTTTTTAAACTTAACAAATATGTGAACTCTTGTTTCCCTTTTCTGTAGCCTATTCACACATGTATATTTATATGCATATATAGAATCCTACCAGGTATCACACGTACATTTTATGAGTTGGCTGTCTTGGCAGATACAATTGTGAGAAGAGTTCACTCCTCCTAAATGCTGTTGGAAATGAAAATTCAACCTATAGGAGAGTGTCCTAGTAGAACAACATTATACATTAACTCATGTTCAGTAAAATAAATATTTTTGCATTTGTGGATGATACATATTTACTGATGAATTTCGATTGGCATTTATATTGTATTTTTAATGTCTGTGAGTTGTGTGTGTGTGTGTGTGTGTGTATAGATATAGATATAGATATAGATATACTCTCAAATTTTTCAAAATATTAAATATATGTGTCTAATATACACACTCTAAATTCATTCATGTTCATTTATGTGGATTTATAATCCACTTTTCACAAGATTATAATCAGAAATATTCATCCACCTGAAATACATATTTGTTTCCTAGTACTGAAAACTAACTTCAGTGAATGGTGCATACATATCCTAATTATTCTACAGTAACTGACCCAGTCTAACATCAATGCAAGTAGACTCCTATGGGACATGATATGTAATTTGTCA